>NC_044506.1:20856950-20994450 GCF_902362185.1 Chanos chanos | reverse complement strand
ATTTTCTAGATATTGGCTAGTCTTAAACAGGTCCATTTAATATATGATTCTTAACAATATAACATTTTTTTTTTTGCAATGACAGAAAAACATTGAGTAGTAAACTGCCCCAAATATGCAACAAACCAACTGAGAGAGTCTTGGATCCTCTCTTGAATTCGCGGCCGCAGAAACAAAGGGAAGAAAAGAAAAGAAAAGAAAAGAAAAGAAAAGAAAAAGAAAAGCGCCATGAGAGGAAGCCAGCTCTCTGGAGAGGCTGAACAACACTGACCTGCCCACTCTCCGCGGGCTGTAAACTTCACTGGTCTGGAGTAATGAGCCGTCAACTGTCCGTGTGTGTCTGGTGGTTCGACAGTCCCTCATTTTAATCACACAGACACAAGTCCTTCAGCTGAGCCACCAACTGGCACATTAAAATGTAACACGGCGTTATATGAATGACGTGTTTAAGGATGTGTGTACGGACAGCGCTGGCACTACATCATGGCTGTTCTCCTGTTAGATTTGCAGAGGTTAACAGAGAGCTTTCGCATGGTCACTCCCACCAGCTGGAATGTTATCGAAAAGTTGCAGGCGGTGGAACATGCAGTCAAGCCATTTCTGCCATGCCTGTACTTTTGGTGTCTCGAAGACAGAACTGGGGGTGATGGACAAATGCATGTTCCAGGCCGTTCCAGGAGTCAAAGGCCCAAACAAAAAAAACAAACAAAAAAAAACAAAAAACAAAAAAAAAAACAAAAACAAAAAAAAAACCTTTGTCTTGTATTTCTGTTTGTAAAAGTATTCCAGGGGCGCAATGCGAAAGGGCAATTTGACGCTCAGTCTTATTATGATCTCTGTTGAAGGTATTAGAAATCCGACTGATGCACCAATTGTAAGTCGCTTTGGTAAAAAGCGTCTGCCAAATAACTAAATTGTAAATTGTAAATTGTAAATTGATACTCAGACTGGTGAAGTTCGATGTAGATGAATTTAAGGATTTATCACACTATGTCTAATGGGTGTTTATTGTACTTAAAGACATCATTTTTTTTTACATTTTGATGTGATCGTTTACTCGAGTTGACAACTTGACTGTTTCTTTGAATGTGCAAGGGACTTTTGGTGTATCTGCGTCAACTGGGTTTTATTGCATTTACCGCGGTGGGAACTCAACAGAAAAATGAAACCGTTGACAATGGCAGATTAGTAACTTTCTGCAGAGATGGAATAATGCAGTGAACACCACTCCCCGGCAGATCTTTTCAAGTCAATTTCTAGTTCAGAAATTCAAAGCAAAATCCTGAATGAAGACCATGAAGACCGTTAAGTTTGGACTCCCCCTCCAAACACCATTCAGAACTCCAATAACATTGTCACCAAGGTTACATAAGAATATATAACAAATTGGAAATGTGACAAATATTTCAAAGGACAAGTACACAACTTCAGTTCTCTCTCTGTTTCTTTGTCTCTCTCTGGTACACTGTTGAGTTAAAGTCCGTGCAATATGGAGATGTGGCTTTGAATCCAACAAGGGACACACTGCAGAGCAAAGGACTGTTTCCTTTCCCTCATCTGTCTGTTACCCAAAGACCTAAACCCTCTGTTCGCCGAAAAAAAAAAAACATACTTTAATATGAAAGAGAGATTGTATCAGCCGTCAGCCTTCCTTATCTATTCACACAAGCTCCCCACACCAACACGCCGTCCAGCAACAAGCTGGGCCAAAAACACAGCCGTGCTTAAGAGGTCAGCGGGAGGAACAAACACCACAGTCAAGAGCCTCCGAGACACACTCTGAAGGTTCTACATTTACACAAACTGTATGGAGAGACAGGCATCAACAATCGTGCCCACACCTCAGACGTCTGGTGAGATGTAATGAATGTGTAAAGTTCTCCTGACGACTGGGGTGATGTGCGGAAGTTGGATGATGTATGCATCAGCATGGTGAGAGAAAATCTGACATTTCAACCAAGACAGAAAAGTCATTTACCCACACATATCCACACTCCAGTCATATACTGCAGCTAAAAAAAAATATGGATATAAAAGTAGCATTTTGACTGAGGGCAGATTTGATCTGGAGAGTATATTTAACTGGGCTTTGTTAATGTGATTATTTCCCTGAATAAATAAGCAACCGAATACATACAGTTTTACAGACATATTTCTAGATAGTTTTTGCTTTATTCCAATTTTTTCCAATAAGCTAACATAATTTTTACATTGTATCAGTTGCAGTCAGTAAAACGAACATAATAATTAACACAATGGTTTATCAATTAACCAAAACAGAAACAGTATGTTCTTACATATGTAAAATCTAATATACCAGAGGTCTTCAACGTTTTTCAGGCCTAGGACCCCTTAGCTGATAGAGACACAGTGGAGGGACCCCCTATTACAAATCGTATAAAATTGTGTTGCTTATTAAACCGGGCCAATAGTAATGTGTAGGGCAGCCTATAGTGCCATGTACAAAAGTACTCTGTAATGGTGCATACAATGCTAAGCACAAGGATTCATGGGTATCTTTCATGTTATAAATTTTTTTTTTAACGAATAGGAAGATTTGTCTTTGCTTATTATAGGTGGTATTTATGTTAATGTGTATTTTCGGACATATTTTAATTTTTGGAAGAAAAAAGTTTGGGATCAAATAATTTGGCAGACCCCCTGCAGTAACTGTGAGGACCGCCTGTTGAAGATCTCTGTAATATACAATACAACACAATAAGAGTGTAGACAGAGCCATAACAATACAGTAATAATTACCGACTTTTAAAGAGTTTGTTCGTCCTTTTCTCTTGGAACAGCTTCAGTCTTTCTTGAAATGCTATTACACACGTTTTGAACATGTTCCCAGTGGGATACTGGCCATTGTTTAAGAAGGATAGGCCCAAAGTTTCTTTGAGGGTTGAATAACAACTCCAAAGTCTTCGTTCCAGAACCTTCCCTGAAGGATCAATGGTCTGGTTTAGGTCTGGTGACTGGAGAGCACAGCGGAATGTGTTTTACTTCATCCTGGTGTTCATCAAACCACTCTCGAATCTGTTTAACAATGAATCCATTCACCATTCATTGGCTGTAGTTGAATGTGTGTGGCATTCCTTGGCCATAATTCCTCCATCCAGAGTTACAACTAAACTGAACCCAGTCACTGCGAGATGGCAACCTGGACCATACCAGATTCACCATCACTTCTTCACTTGCTCAGTTAAGTGTCTTGTCATCCCACGTCTGTGAACATCCACATGCAGTCACTCTTCCTCTTCCCCCCACGCAGATTTTCTTTGACGGACTTATCCGGCCATGAATTCCCACATTCTTTGATTATGACATGAAAAACTTTAGCCAGTTGTCTCACCGATGCACCTGTCAGCTACCAACTCCATGGCCACGGTTCTCTTGTGTTACCTTAGGAACTAAAGTATTGAAGCTGATTTTATTAAACAAGCTGATAATTAATGCTTAATTTAATACAAGATGCATGTGGAATCTTTTTTAAAGCAAATGTTACCATTGTTTTATATAGTTTAATTTTAAACAGCTGAATTCGCTAGCTGCGTCAGCAGGTTAACTCCTTCACATGATGACGCAAAGATCTCATTTTTGTCATTCTTTCTCCATGTTCTACCCTCATACAAAGACCAGGGGATATGATGACATTAAATCAACTTTCTGGTGCCACGACTAATTCTGTGAATGCTTGTCAAGAGGATGAGGTGCCTCAAAAACACCCCTGGACTTGAATCACCCCACACGTCAGTACTGTTAGAGCTCCCTCCCTCCCTGCTTTTGAAAGACCTTGTTCAAACCAAAATGGTGACAACTAACGTCCCCTAATAAATTTCATTCCTCTTAGACATACTCTGTCAGATATATTTTTCTGTCTCCTCCGTCTGTAATGCAGACTAATGACTACCCTCTCTGATGAACCAGGTACCAACCAGAGGAGGATGGGCTTCCCCTTCCGAGTTCTGGTTCTTCTAAAGATTACTTTCTATTTCTGTCACTTTCAGTAGAGTTTTTATTTCCAAGTTTTTCGTTAATTACAAAAAAGAAATAATGGAAGAGGCGAGCGTAATGTCATTTATGAATCCAACGAAACAATCCAAAACGCTTCAACGCTGATTCGTGTCCATTCCTATCTCAGCTCAATAATCTTCTCTGTTGTTTGTTCAGCTGATGTTCATCAGTCAGAGTCTCTTGCAGCCAAAGGCCTACTGTGACAAACAGTATCAGAGCTAAAAACACCATACAACCAAATGCAAGAGTAATGATGTGCCTCTACTGGAATATAATAAAATAATGGTCACAGTCTTTAATCAGAGCTGGGTTAAATTCTCTTGTGCATTAATGAGGCCCGCCATGCAGGAATTTTTCAGTTCTAATTCCATTTTCAATCTGTTTCCTGTGCGGAAAAAGAAATTGACCCTCAATCTTCCCTTAATCTGTGCAAAGCTCCCGCTTTCATAAATCATAAATCCAATACATAAACACCACAGCAGCATACAAATAACCTCAATCAAGTGTCTTCTAATCTCAGTTCTCACTGAGGCATTTAAACAAAGTAACACGTTCTCCGATTTTTTTTTGTTTTTTTGTATGACTAAAGATCAACCTCTCAAAACATGACCAGCATCCAAATATCAGCGGAATAGTTCACACACATATCAATGACCATTAGCATTCATACAGACTTTGTACATGGACACACTCCGAGAGGCTGTCCCACACTGGCAGATATGAATGATCATTGTTAGCCATGGGTGATGTAGCACAATCTTAAACATAAAATTTCCTATTTATGGTAATTTGGCAATCATGAAACATTACCCATAACCAATGGGCAACCTGTATCTAATATGTAATCATTTACTGAACAGAGAGAGATATACTGAGGAGATCAGTGGAAGGAGGGGGGGGGGGGGGCACCGTGAGATTGATTAAACCGATGAAAAGGGAATAACTTACTATTAATTATTCCAACACACAACCAGACAATGACACCACCCGGCTTGGTCAAGTGTGGCCCGGGCGATAGCCAGGGTATACTTGTCCAAACGAATGTCTTTGGCAACACCCGTATTTTCTCTGTTCACTCTGAAATAAATACTTTACGCTGACACAAATCTCTGTTGCCTGCTTCTAATATAAAATCCCCCAAATCCCCCCACTTCCTTCCCCTTCGATATTTCGTAAAATCGACCCGTCCAAACCGCTGTCAGACTTAACGATGGCTGGACAGGCAGATCAAGGCGTTACCAAACAGTTCCCAAATAAAAGAATGGAGTGAGTATGAGAACATGAGGCACTGGGTGATCTCACAGGAGTATCCTAAAGGTGCGGGTGACCCAAACAAGTCACAGCACATATAGCCCCCTGTGCCAGTACACACACACACACGCACGCACGCACGCACGCACGTATGCACGTACAGCCAAACACACATATATGTGTATAGGCACATAGAGATGTACTCAGGTGTCCTGCTCTCAAGCCTAAGATTTTAAATCATCCAATCAGTTCACAACGCTTGGACCCTGCCCTCTCCATGCAGTGTTTGAAAATGAATGAAGGCATGCCCAAAATATGACCACGCACACACACACACACACACACTCCAGATTCCCCGTCTCCAGACCCATCAGCCCATACATCAAAGAGAAAAATACACCCCAGCACTGAATGTGTACCAGGATAAACCAGAGGGACTCACACAGAGAGAGAGAGAGAGACAGAGAAGGAGAGGGGCAGAGAGACAGAGAGACAGTGAGGCAGAGAAACAGAGAGACAGAGAGTGAGAACAGGATTCAGAAGGGATTATCCTTGCGAACACATTTCTCAAATACAGAATTGTTCAGAAATGGAGTGGTGTGTGTGTGTGTTGCAGAGAGAAAAGGAGAATTGAGGAAGAGAGGACAGACATGTGAGAGACAGTGACAGAGAGAAACTGACACGGAAAGAGTTTGAGATTGGATGAAGCAGGATAAGAATACAAAAGGTTATTAAAGGAAAAAAAGATGACAGAGATGAAGAAAAAAAAGAGAGACAGAAGGTAAAAGGAGAGTACCAGCCCAGGGTGGATGAAGAGTCCAGTCGTCTGACGGTCTCCGTCTCGCTTTTTCTGGCTCTGTCTTTTGATGTCTTTTTCTTTTTTTTCTTTTTTCTGCTTATCTTTCCCCAGTCATCCTTCGTTGTTTCTCCTGTCCCTTCAGGTTCCTCTTCCTCCACGCTCTCTCTCTCCCTCTCTCCTTCTCTCCCTCCTTCTCTCTCTCTCTCTCATCCTGCATGGCTGGGGCAGTCCCTCCTCTTCACTAGCTCCTGCCTCTCACGTGTTCACTCCGAAACCACGTTCTCCATTTCTTCATTCTTTTTTTTTTTTTTCTTCACGCTGTCTCCTTCATCTGTTCGTGCAGTGACTCTCCCCCTCTCCTTCATCCCTTTGTTTCAGAGAATGACAATGAGTGTGGGGATGATTGAACAATTATCAATAATAGAAAAAGGGAGGATGAAAGCGGAGAGAGAGAGAGAGAGAGACACGGAGGGAGCGTGGTTTAGCAGGCGTGCAGGCAGGTAGGCAGGACGCTGGGACAGAGACATAGAGTCCCAGGCCTCCTTCAGTGGAGGCACATGAGGGGAGAAGAGAAGCTGAGTTCGTCTCTCAGTCCGGGAGGGGGTGAGGGGCGGGGGGTGGGGGACTGCCAGCCAGGAACAACAAGAGGAGAAAAAAAAAAAAACCAATGGTCTGTTCCAGCTGCCACCAATGGAGAGTCACAGAGAGAGAGAGAGAGAGAGAGAGAGAGAGAGAGAGAGAGGTGTAGGAGGCGCAAACGTAAGAGGGAGACAGTAAACGTGCATGTGTGTGTGTGTGTGTGTGTCTGAAGAGGTGGGAGGGGAGAAAAGGAGACCAGGGGAGGTGGGTGCAGGGTGGGTGAGTACTGAGAGAGGGAGGAAGGAGGAGTGTAACGGAGGGGACAAGGCGGTAATACATTTTACACTGTCTGTGCTCCACTCTCTCTCTCTTTTTCTTCCTTCTTCCTCCTCCTTCCTAGACGAATACCAGTTACCACTGTTCTCTCTCTCTCTCTCTCTCTCTCTCTCTGCGTCTCATCCGTCCTTCCCTCTTCGTCTTCTATCTGTGCACTTGAATTCTGTCCCCCCCCCCCCCCGTCTGGTCTGCCCCTCTTTCTCTCTCTCTCTCTCACACACACACAGACATGCACATGCACAGACACTCGCTTCCAGAAGACAGGGGGTTGAAATAGTGCTTACGAACTGTACATGTGCGAGCAAGCAGAAAAGGTGAAGAGACGAGAGGAGACGAGAGGAGAGGAGAGGAGAGGAGAGGAGAGGAGAGGAAGAACAGTGGAGAGGGGGAGGAGCTTACAGGAACTATGTCTGAGTCTGGGAGTGTGAGTGTATCTGTGTGTGGTAGTGTGTGTGTGTGCGTGTGTATCTGTGTGTGGTAGTGGGTGTGTGTGTGTGTGTTGGGGGTGTGTGTGTGTAGAGGAAAGGATCCTCTACAGTCAGTATTTACATCACAATTACTCCATTGATCAAGTAATTCAAAATTTACTGACAAATCTTCAAAATTTCATGTTTTGTTAAAAGTCCTTCTGTCTTCAGTTTGCCGAAACATTTCATACATTTCGCGTATCACGTTTCATTCTGTAGGTTAAACAACCCAAGTTTTGAAAGGGCAGTTATTTGAAGGATACCTAAAAGGAGGTAATGCAGAGATCTGAAGAGGGATATGACAAAGACCTGAACCAAGACTGAAAATGAATGACACTGAGAACACTGCCTAAATAAATAAAGCAACTATGAGTGGATGAGGTAGTCTAAGTGTGTGTGATCTATGTGTCCACAGTTAAAAAAAAAAAAAAAAAATTCTTGCAAGTCTTCAGAATGACAGTGTCAGGTAATCTTAGACTGGCAGATTTGTCCTAAATAGTGAAACCAGGGACATTGTCTTGGTAACTCCACTCTGACTAATATGAGCCATAAAATTAGGTTGGACATTAGCATCACTGCAACATGATGCTAACATCAGCTAGCAAATAAGACTAACGGCCTCGTTCCACAGACGCGAATGGTAAATTAAAAGATTTACTGTTGAAACTGAAAAATGGTTTTGAATCAGACAATTACCATCTCTCTCGACCTCTAGCTATCTCTCTGTCTGCCTGCGTTTAGCCTCGGTTCCTGAGGTGTGGCTGGAGTGAAGTCTAAGACAGACAACAATGTGTGATAAATGCTTTGAAGCCTTACACTCAGTGAGTGATGTCTGAATTTCAGGTTATGTGTTATGTTGTCCATCTCTGAATAGCCACAAAGCGAACGGGATGTTTTGGGATGTTTAAGATCAATTCTGGGACACTCACTTGAGCTTTTCACAACATCTTGTGCGATGAAACACTTGTCCAATCAACGCTGACAGCCCTCAGGATGAGGTTATAAAACGCAACGTGTGCAATTTTCTTGTGGCCTGGAACCTAAATTATGCCTGGACTGAACCGTGCAATTCAATCTAGGCATAATTTAGTTTACATTATATTGCCTTATGGGCAGTTTGGCCTTATATTGAAGTGACTCAGAGTGTTAATGTTGTCCTAAACTTAGCAGTCAGTGTGCAGTCTAAGGCTATATACATGTGTAAAGTAATACTGCATCGTAATATGGAAACTAATATGGAATTTTATCTGCCAGTCTACGTTTTCTGTCGAAGCGAACATTCATATTTCAGTGTGCTAGCTAGCATGCTAGCTGAAACAACACTGCTTGTAAACTATCGTTTTTTAACGTGTATAACATCAAAACAATAAAAAGTTAAGTGTTGTCCACCTCAAATTGTATCTTGCAACTAAACAACATTGCCATTGACAAGAGGACTTAGAGGACATACACCTACCATGACTAATTTTCAATAACAAAACAGAGACTGAATTAACATCTGTTGTATGTGTGAACTCTGGTCATCAGAACACGGGCTTCTTTTGGTCCTAAGATATCTGGCTTATTCATAGAAAAATAAGAGGGAGGCTTTGATTTCTAATACTTGAAAAAGTAGCAAGGTGAAAATTTCTAACAGGGGTTATTCAGAGCAGTAAGTTGCTGTCATTCAGTAAATTAATCACCATTGACTTTTCTGTGACAAATAGTTTTCGCCAACTCTAACTGTGAAGCATTCTGATTAATTAAAAACAACTGAAAAAGAAAATGTACATAAAATAAATCAGACTATGAGAACCAAATGGGCCACGCTGAGTCACACAACTCAGATCTGATGTAATCTGCTTATTTGGAAAAAGTTGGAAAAGTTGTTATTTAACGTAATCTGAAACATTTTCTCATTGAAAATCTGTACCTGTATCATTTATCAAATCATAGACTATTCATATGAATCTAAATAATGGTGGAAACCAGAGACATACATATAAATAGCTACTGAAAAAGCGTGTTGTGTTGAAATGTTTCTACTTATGGTTTTGATTTCTCATTAAAAATGTTAAGAATCCATTCACCAAAGACTTCAAAACGTGTTGTTCGTGCTACAGCTCTGGCAGGAGAAGCCCTTTGTTGGCTCCAGGTATTTCTCATTCACCTAGAATATGTAAGCTTTCTTCATGGGAGAGAGAATCATTCATGAATAATTTTTATCATTTTAAATACTGCATGTCATAATTTTAACTATTGTTCACGTCAGCTGTAAATCAACACTAAGGCCTTATATTAGGTATGTCATCAAACACCCTGGTGAAAGGAACTCTGGGAAGATCGATCAACTAATGAGCCAGACCAACTTGACGTACAGACATGATGTACAACATTTTCACACCAATTTTTTTTTTTTTCCAATGTGTCAAGTTTAAATCACAGTAATCTTTTTGCTTGGTTTAGCCAAGAACATGGTCTGTACCTCAAAGCTGTAGTCCTGCTCTCTAGTGGCAGCACACATAGTATTAAACAAGAGAGCGTGTGTCATGGGTCTCACGGGCATGGCTAACAGGACTCTAACCAGGCTGTTACTTCTTCTCCACTCCACCAAAACTCTCACAGAATGTTGCAGTCATAGCTTTTCATGTGACAATGGAGTGGGTGACAGTCAGGCTTACCAAACACCCAGGCTCCTGTGAGGAAAACTGGTTCTTCACTGCCCTCTGCAGGTCTTTAATGATCAACACACAACTTTCTGGAAATTTCTATCATCCAGACATCCGACCATTTTTATATATAGATAATTTCATATTAAAAGATCATTAGATTCCTTTACTTGTTTACCCACCCTCTTTGATGGCCACTAGACAGATGAGGGTGAAAATTAAGAGGTAGTGAATGGGACAGAAGTCTCTTAAAGGCCTCACAAAAGGATACGGATGGAGAAAACCATTATTATGTAAATAACCTCAGCTGAGTGATTCCATTGCTCTATGGTAGCATGGTAGATTGAGTGAAGACACACTAAGACTACAAGAACAACAGGTTCAACTCAAATGCAGTTAGTAAGCACAGAAGCAGCAGACCCACAACTGTCGCAATGTTGTGTGTAATCAAAACAAAAGTTACCACCCACCAGGGAATGTGTGTTTCCCCCCTTCATCCCTTAGTATAAAACATTTCTGCAAATACTACTTAAACAGAACGCATTCCATTTATTAGGAGTACTTAACTAATTTTGGACATTTGGAGAAGTAATCTGGAGAAGGGAATTTTACAAAAAGTCAAACTACCTAACAACAACAAATCAAACAGCCTCTCCACCCCTTACTACATACACACACACACAGGCCCACAGAGACACAGACTGAGACACACACACACAGACGTACACACACACACACACACACACACACACACACACACACACACAGGCACACAGAGACATAGACACTGAGACACACACACACACACACACACACACACTGGCCCACAGAGACACACTCACAGGCCCACAGAGACACAGACACTGAGACACACACACACAGGCCCACAGAGACACACTCACAGGCCCACAGAGACACAGACACTGAGACACACACTCACAGGCCCACAGAGACACAGACTGAGACACACACACAGGCCCACAGAGACACAGACTGAGACACACTCACAGGCCCACAGAGACACAGACTGAGACACACACACAGGCCCACAGAGACACAGACTGAGACACACACACACAGGCCCACGGAGACACAGACACTGAGACGTACACACACACACACACACTCACACAGACACAGGCACACAGAGACATAGACACTAAGACACACACACAGAGACGTACACACACACACTCACACAGACACAGGCCCACGGAGACACAGACTGAGACACACACACAGGCCCACAGAGACACAGACACTGAGACGTACACACACACACACTCACACAGACACAGGCACACAGAGACATAGACACTGATGCACACACACACACACACACACACACACACACACACACACACACCCCTGTCCCCAGCCTTTGATTGCTTGTCCACTCATTGCCATTGGTGATGGTCTTGCCCCAGCCGGAGACCATGCAGTTCTCATCGGCCTGTGGACAGCGGCTGGGCAGTGGTGCTGTCTGGACGTAGCTGTTAAGAATTGCCAGGCGGCTCAGTTTAATGAGCACGATGTCATTGTCCAGGTTGTAGCTGTTGTAATAGGAGTGCCCCCCCATCCCCTCATAAAATTAATGAGAAAAACTCTGGCATAGAGCAGAGATATCCGATTGGTCAAACTCACGACTCGAAGTAGTGATCTGCTGAGAGGACCCATTGGCTGGTAATCAGGGAGCCACCACAGAAGTGATATCCAGCGTTCAGAGAGGCCTGGTAGGGTACAGAGTGCCTTGGCTCGGTTACTGTGGTAACTGACTCTGTAAATCTAACTTGCTCTCTGGCAGGTTTTCTTTAACAAACCTTGAGTTTCTCCTTAACTCCTCCCTCCTGCTGGACCTGAAGTAGCTGTCAAGCATGGCATGTCCTTTCATTGCTAACCCGATCGACATTGAAGCCCAAATTATTCACATAGCCTTACGTCAGGAGAGGATTTTGAGACCCCGATTAGATGTGCAGTCATTTCCTGAGGAGTACCTAATCGAACATTACCGTTCTTCGTTAGAGTCTATCATTTATTTGAACAGTATTCTCCGGCCTTACATTTGTAATGTTACACATCGTGGACATGCTCTCATATCAGAGCAAATTCTTTGCGTTGCTCTTCGTTTTTTTGCAGACGAGAGTTTTCTTTATAACATTGGCGACGCAGAACATATTGGGAAAGCAACGGCTTGTAGAGCCGTGAGAAAAGTGTCCCTTGCACTTAAATGGCTACACTGACTATTGTCTTACAATAACAAAGACTATACATCACAATATACTACAACTAATATCCCTCATTCTCTGCACTGTCAAGATTATATGTGATGCAGCACACTTGATCACAAAACTTTCAATGTGGCCCACTGCAGAACTAGAGCCCAGGTAGAGATGACAATAGGCATGCTCAAAGCCCGGTTCCAGTGTCTGCATAAACTCAGGGTAACCCCAGAGAGGGCATGTAACAGTAGTGTGGCATGCGTTGTTCTCCATAATATTGCCACAATTAGGGGAGAACACCCCCCTGCCGTACAAATAGATGACCCGGAGGAGGACAACCCTATCCACCCTCCTGATGTCCCAGATGGAAGAGCCATCAGAGACAATTTGCCAAAATCATTTTGCAGATTAAAAGATACCACCACCCCCAGCAGTCAAAAAAAAAAAAGGAAACGTGTTATTTCCTACAAATGTAAAAGCAACAATTACTATATATTGTTCCAACAATGAATTCTATACAACTCCTTTACCGGTAACTAGGAAAACGTAAGGACATTAAATTCTACAGTTCTACATGCAGAATTAACCAGGCATTCGCTGAACATCTCACTGTATTAAATCTGTGCTGTGGAGGTTGATGGACTCTCCTCCTGGTAATGCCCAATCATGCTCTGTTAAAAAGGATAACATGTCATCCCTTTTAAAACTCAATTCCACACAAGAATGTAAAAACATTTAAAATGGGGAGAGAAATCTCTGTTCTCACCATACATAATATTAAGATGTATACCTCTGAAGACCTCTCTGAATCCTTTTCTGTGGCAGCACACAATGTGTGTTCATCCTGTGACGAACAGCATTCTGTCTCAATACTTTAAAGTGCTATATTTGGCAAAATCTCTGGGGTATTGAGTACTTACCACTGCAGGGAGTTCTGTTGTGGCAGGAGACTCAACAAGACTGATTAAACCATCAGTGACTGTCGGGAGAAATGGAAAACCCCAAAATATATGTACATACACACTGTACACACACACACACACACACACACACACATACTAATATCTTATGTAGGCACTTGTGTCCTGGGGGAGGTAACAGGCTCAGACGAGCTCCCTCTAGGGATGCCTTCAGCCACTGGTTGCCCAGTGTTATGACTCAGGGCCAGCTCCTCTGCCTCCGTCAGAGGTGGTGGTGACACTCCACCAGTTTTGCAGGCCTCTGCCTTCTTTGTTAGCTGAACAGAACTCAAATGTTAATCTGCTACGCAGGATTTTAGGCAACATTGGTGCCTTAAAACAGCACTCTGTTGGGGGTTAAAGCTACTCCAAGTTGAAATAGCCACTGCATAACATTTACTTTAACGTGTCAAATATGATTAAATACCGAAATGAGGTGCAGTCATGAGCCTATGGGCCTTAGCAAAATATGCCTTGCCTGTTTGAACATATGTTTTTATATTTCGTTTTCAGCTGCTGCCAAGTGCGTTGTGCTCACGGGATTGCACCTAAACGAAAACAGTTTTATTCAATAACATTCCGCCACTTTCACCTGTTATATTAAAGGAAAGTGTAGTTAAATGTTAGATGAATAGACTACTGCCTTCAAACTTACGCACTGACTCAGGCAGCAATTCTCTCCCACGCCAACTGTCTCTCCTTTGCCACTGCTGCTGTGTTTTCTCTTCTGTAAATGTGCTCATATTCAGTATAAGCACGCATCAGAATTTCTAGCTGCATTGGGTTGAAGTAAGATGATCTTTTTCTCTCCGGTTGCCATGGTGAATCGTAGTATTGGAGCTCAATTGATAATCGCTTTTTATAGTGGTCATGCACGCGCTTAACTCAGTCAACACACTCAAAGTTGATTAAACTAACTCTGATCAGCTGTTCTGGAACCTAAAATAGAGTTTCCCCATCTCAGGGTTCATTAACCCAGATTTCAGGATTAAACTCAGAGTTTGTTAAACCTGCTTTCTGGAATACCCCTCAGGTTAGGTTAGGTCACAGTACATAGGCATTAAAAACAAAAAGGCAAAATACAGTTCAGCTGAAAATGACAAAAGGGCAAAAATCACAGCGAAAGTACAGGCAGGGCTCAGGCAAAAAACAGTTTTCAAAACAGGCAGAGAGTTTGAGGCACACAGAGGCAAAAAAAACCCCAGATAAAGTTAATCAGGGGCTTGACAGAACTCACATGGCAAAAGACAGCCTTGGGCCGGTAACAAGAAGACAACCAGATCTAGGCAGCAGCACCAAAACACTAGACAAAAGTGTCAACTTGCAGACTTAGTGTCCAGAATGCAGGCTTAGGTCAAAGAGCAAAAAGACTAAACAAGGCAAGCAACACATTGATAAGGTGACTTGGCGAGACAATCCGGCAAAGGACTGTTGATCCTGGCATGGCTTAAATGCTATGGCTGATGATGTGAGTCGCAGCAGGTGTGCGGGTACAGGAACTGGAGATTGGTCAGTCGGCCAGGGACCTGGGACCAGGGTCGGGGTGAAACATGGAGTAGAGCAAACCTGCAGCAGTCACTAGACAAAACATGCACGACAGAACACAAGGAAAACATGGACTAGAAGTGGAGGTACTAGGCCAGATGGACGTCGAGCAGAAATATGATTTGAGTCACCATGCACGAGTAGGTGCAGATAGATTCACAATGGAGACCACAGAAGCCAGGTTGTTTTTGGGAATGCTCAACAATTAATGTTCCCAAAAAGCGTTTTTATTCTGTTATATTCTGTTCTAACATGTCAGGATGGCCGAGCGGTCTAAGGCGCCAGACTCAAGGCTTAATGCCTTCCATTGAACGGGTGATCTGGTCTCTGAATGGAGGCGTGGGTTCGAATCCCACTTCTGACATGAACGTTTTCCAAATTTCCCTGCATGGGGATTAATAGAGTCTCCAAGATTGGTCAGTCAGCCAGGGACCTTTGCTCTACTCCATGTTGCACCCAAACCCTGGGACCAGGGTCAGGGTGAAACATGGAGTAGAGCAAACCTGTAGCAGACACTAGACAAGACATGCATGACAGAACACAAGGAAAACATGGACTAGGAGTGGAGGTACTAGGCCAGACCGTGACAACATGCTGTTGAAAAGCACAGTTTGTCTCTAAAATATCTTAATTCTATAGGAAAACTGAAAGTTTTTGGTTTCAATGTAGAGAGATACATTTGCCTCACTCCAACACCACAGTAAACCAGTTATGGCTCATCTCCCTACCTCACTCCAACACCACAGTAGACCAGTTATGGCACGTCACCCCGCCTCACCCCACCACAGTAGACCAGTTACAGCACGTCACCCTGCCTCACTCCAACACCACAGTAAACCAGTTATGGCATGTCACCAAGTGGTGGCACATTTTATTTTGCCACAAAATCTTTACACACATTCTTTTACAAAATGTAGACATCAGAGGAAAATATTATGTTGGATAAAGGACTAACTAGATTCAGAGTTAGAGGGAAATACACTATATGGCCAAAAGTATGTGAACACCCCTCCAAACTATTGAGTTTGGGTGTTTCAGCCACACCGATTAACAGGCGCATAAAATCAAGCACATAGTCATGTAATCTCCATAGACAAACCTTGGAAGTAGAATGGATCGTACTGGAGAGCTCAGTGACTTTAAATGTGGCACCGTCTTAGGATGCCATCTTTGCCACGAGTAATTTCGTGACATTTATTCTGTACCAGATCTGCCCCGGTCAACTGTAAGTGCTGTTATTGTCAGGTGGAAGTGTCTAGGAGCAGCAACAGCTCAACCATGAAGCAGTAGACCACTCAAACTTAGAGCAGGGCCACTGAATGCTGAAGCGCATAGCAACGAAAAACCGCCCACCCTCTGTTGAGTCACTCAATACACAGTTTCAGACTGTCTCTGGCTGCAACCTCAGCCAGTGGTTGCAAACCCAGTAGTTTGGAATGGGATGTCCACTAAGCTCGTATAGGTGTGATGGTCAGGTGTCCACATACTTTTGGCCATGTAGTGTATTTGTCTTTGTTTCTGTTAACCTTTAACAAAACAGTTAAATGCTTGGTGAGTTACTGGTCCCCACCAGATAAAATGGATATTTTGTTCCATGTCACATTTGCTGACAGTTTTAGGAAACACGTGGCCATATTTCCTTGGGCATGTTCAGTCATTATCAAACCTTCATTATTTGTTCAGATGTTTTTATATTGTAAATTCACTCAGCCAGAGGTGTATGACGCAAGAGTTCAACACACACACTGATACCCATTCAGACCACTGTATGTGTTTCTACAGGTGTGATGTACTGACTGCAAACTGAGGACAACACGGGGACAGGATCCAGGGGTTGAACCTCCGAGGTGACTGGAGCGGGAGCTGGAGTTGAGGGAGGGGCCTCTGAGGCGGCAGGAGCAGCTGCCAAGGGAAGGGCCTCCAAGACAACTGGTACAGGAGCTGAGGGAGGAGTCTCTGAGGCAACAGGAGCGGGAACTGGAGCAGGACCAGAAACGAAAATCGGGTCATGAACCAGAACTGAGACAGACACTAGACCAGAGATGGACGTTGAGCAGAAATATGATTTGAATCACCATGCACGAATTGGTACAGATAGATTCACAATGGAGACCATAGAAGCCAGGTTGTTCTTGGGAATGCTCAACAATTAGTGTTTCCTTTATGTTCCCAAAAAGCATTTTTATTCTGTTATATTATATTCTGTTATACTCCATCCTAACGTGTCAGGATGGCCGAGTGGTCTAAGGCGCCAGACTCAAGGCTTAATGCCTTCCACTGAATGGGTGTTCTGGTCTCTGAATGGAGGCGTGGGTTCGAATCCCACTTCTGACATGAATGTTTTCCAAATTTCCCCGCCTGGGGTTTAATAGAGTCTCCAAGTCTTTCCTTTGGGATAAATAAGGTTCTATCTTATCTTATCTTATCTTATCTTATCTCAATGTATTCTACTCTATTCTATTCTATTCTATTCTATTCTATTATGTTGTACATTTATACATATATATATATATAAAGGGCAAAGATAAAACACAGAGTATAGTGTTTTTGAATTGTATTTACGGTATTGTGTAATGAAACACCAGCCCCATTCACCAGGGATGTGTTTGCAGTGTGTGTGAATGTAAGGGTTGAATGTATATTCAACCCTTCAAACTCACACACACAAAACACAGTTCATAATGTCCTAGCTACACTTTAAACATCAGATTCTCTGTTCGCTCACAACGCAGAAGGAACGCCCCACGTAACGAAAAAGTATTCCAAAGAAAAACTCCGCAAAAAAGGCAAACACAAAATCCATGGAAAAGTGTCCTAATAATCCACCAGAAAGCAAAAATACAATCAACAACCGAAGCAGCAAAAAAGACAGAAAAAAGGAACAATCTCTCCGGTTTGGCAGACTCAGCATCGGAAAATGATCGGAAAATATGATCCCCCGTGCTTTGTCCCATATCCCTGGTAGTGTGGCTTTTTAGAAATTTCTACAAATGGCAATTATAGTTCACTTTTATTCCGAGTCGGTGTCCCACAGACTCCCTGAGCTCTTTACGCACCAGTTTCTCATGAGCTGTTGGTGCTCTTCAGGACAGTCTGTATCATAGGAGGGCAAGGATTCAGTGTTTGTAGTGGAGGCCCAGCAAGGTGGAGGTTCCCCTTGAAGGTAAAGCATAGTAGACGTGAATGCCTTTCTGAGAGGTGAGGTTGGGAGCCTTGTTCCACAAGTTGGTATTGGCATTGTCGCAAGGATGAATAACAGGTGTATCCTTTATCGGTTTTCACCCCATAGCTGTACTTGGCCAGATTGAGGATGGCACCAATCTTGGAGAGGAAGTCCAGTCCGAGGATCAACGGGAAAGCAAGGTGGCGGTCCTCCATTACATAGGCTTGGACTGCCCTTGTCATGCCATGCTAGTCAAAACAGACTTTTCTTACCCAGGGCTCGGTGAACTGTACCATCTGCCATGACAAACCTCTGTCTTCTTCTGCAAGCCCCATCTGCCTCCACAAGCTTTCCCTCATCAGAGTGAACGTACTCCTGTGTCCACTACCGCTTCTTCTTGAATTCCTCTGATGGTAATTGGAACTAACAGGAGATTATGTTCTTTGTTTTTGTAGCCCTGGTGTTGCACTACAGTAACCTCCACTGCTGCGAATTGAGATGGTTTCTTGCCTGGTTTACCTGTACTTGCCTGTACCCTCTGCCAGTACTTTTACAGACTGGTGGGTAAAGAACTCAGGGAAGTCTGCGAGAGACCTGAAGAATGCCGCGGAATAAAAGTGCACTATAATTGCCATTTGTCGAAATTTCTAAAAAGCCACACCAGGGATACGGCACGAAGCACAGGGGATCATCTTTTCCGACCATTTTCCAATGTTGAGTCCACAAAACCAGTTAGATTGTTCTTTTTTTCTGTCTTTTCTGCTGCTTTGGCTCTGTATTGTATTTTTGCTTTCTGTTGGATTAGTGGGATACTTTTCCATGGATGTTTTGTTTGCCTTTTTTGCTGAGTTTTTCTTTGGAATACTTTTTTGTTATGAGTGATTTTCCCTCTACATTACGAGCGAACAGAGAAACCAATGCATAAAGCGCTGCTGGGACATTACGAAATGTGTTTGTTGTGTAATTGAATGTGAAGGGTGGAATATATGCTTGTGTCTGATTACACAATATTGTAAACAGAATTTGAAAACGCTATCCTCAGCCCTTTCTGATTTACCAAGCTGAGTTAGATGCAATTTGAAAGAAACACATCGGTAATATCTTAAAGAAGAATCAAATTTTACCTGAGTATTTCGTAATAATCAATATTTATTTAACTGATTGTTACAATTGTGTAATACTTGTTTGTAATTGTTTATAAATACATTTATAAAGTGTTTACAATCTATTGAAACCTAATTATAAACCATTTATAAGTCCTTTATAAGGGTAGTCTTATTTTAAAGTGGTACTGAATATTGGCAGTTTACCCAGTGTTTTCCAGGTCCACCTACATCACTAGGATGCATGATCTGAACAAAGGCAGTGATTAATGCTTAAGTGGTCCTCAAGTTCTTCCTTTGCCATGACCAGTGTGCCACTCTTTTTCTCCTCTAGCAAGCCTCTGGCCATCTTGAATGGGAATTTTGAACTCTGACTCTCTTTCTATTTTCTCCTCTTTGTGATGCGTTCCACTCTCCTAAGTGATGTTAGGCAGCTCTTGACTTGATTCCATAAGGCTTTCAGACCTTCCCTCTCATATTCCTTTGCCTTTTTCCAAGTCTTCTGTAGCGCTTGTCATGCTTTCACAGGCTGAAGGATAAGAAGAGAAGAGAAGAGAAAAGAGAGGATGTGTTATGCAAATTTGTGGGTTAATGAACAAGAAGTGTAGAGGGAGGTTGCCTTTGATAACCCAGGTTAAGATGTTACAGGGTGTTTGACTATTATAGGGTTATATAAAGTGATTTTCTGTGAGTGATCTGAACACATCTTGATAGTATAATTTCCGTCTCATTAAAGAAAGCAATATGAAGTATGGTTTGTTCTGGCTACAGCTCCTGTTTCTGGGTGAGGGTAATGAGGTTACTTTAAAAAATCAGTTCGGCATGTAGCAGTTGGCCAGTAAATGTGGCATCAAGTATGGCAATGATTGGCTAAATGGAAGACACTGAGGGACTAGTGAGGTATGGGAATAAGTTAGGAAGTGCTGCTTTATAGCATTTCTGCTTTTGTATAATTACCCTCTTCTGAGAAAATCCTATCTGTGAATCTGTTATCAGTGATGTTCTGTATGTGTTATGGGAAAGTCTTGTCCAGTGTTAACCTCAACTATAATCTTCCTCCTCTAACACTGTTTAATCTGTACATGTTCAAACAGGCCTGAGACAGTGGATTTCCCTGCAGAGAAAGACAGTGACAGTTGTCTCTCCCCAGCAGAAAAAAAAGTCAAAGTGCTCTTGCTAAAAAAAGCACTCTAAGTAGATTTACAGTATCTCTCCCGAGAAATACTTAAGAGTAAAATAGTCACCCATTCACAATTTACAAAAGCGGTTGTCAGTTTAACTCTGCTTAGAGTGCTTTTATTTTTCAGCAGGAGTACTTCTACTTTTACCACCCCTGCTCCCATGGGCATCAGTTTGTTCTGAAAAGTGCTGGGGACAATGACGGGTTTGACGTGTTCACACCTTTTTTTCCGTGGGCCATATCCTGCCGATAGATGTTAACCGCATCCCTTTATGGATCGCTTTTGAAAGCTGCTTGCGCTTTTTATGTGTTACGATGCTATAAAGTTAACCTGCTTACATGGATGACATAATACATCATGGTAAGGTAGACGCATTTGTGTTTTTTATTCTAGTGTTTTGAAAGTCACTGTCATGTAAAACAATAAAAAGTTTATGACAGCCACATAACAGTCTAAGTTATGTCTGTCAAGGACACCACCTGTGCTTGTTTTCCCAAATACTGAGACCGTGTTAGACCTATGGATATTGCTACTCCAAGCCATACTGCAGCAAATGAGAAACAAATAATGTTGACATTCCTTTTCATTTAGCTTGCCACCGGCAAACTTGCAGAACTGAACTTCAGAGAAATTGCTCAGTCGTTACCTCCCTGAGGGTGTGTTTGTGTCTAAACTAAAGCTACGTTGTTGCATCATAGATAAACGAGTGCACAGTAGCAACGCAGGTGTTTCGATTTAGATTTACCAATCAGTAAGCATGTTGGGTCTCTCTCTTAATGACATGATATGTACCAATGTAACTTTATTCATGATTAAGTTCAACTAACTAAAGGCTTTCATAAAGTGGTGGGGATGAAATGGGCCACGACAAAAAGTGGTGGGGACGTTATCATAAGCAGCTACATAATGTCTTTTATTTAAAAGGAAGATGGATGAAAAGGAAAAGGAAAAAAAAGGACAGGACATTTTGTAGTTCCATATGGGTTTTATTATGTTATTGTTTAACTCCATCATATCATGAATAGCCCTAGTGGGTCATTTGTAGTATGGATACAAATTCCATAACATCTGTGATACAGATGAGAGACTGAAGGTCTATATGGAAGACCCAATCACAACCAGCAGACGCCTCCCTTATTTTTGACTGTATTTAGCATTTATTTAGTGTGTGTGTGTGTGTGTGTGTGTGTGTGTAGCCTACGCATGTGTGTTCAGTTGTTGCTTATCACACTGTGAATCCAGTTGTTGTAGCGACACACTCTGACATAGACACTGGGGTGGCCAACCTGAGCACAATCGTAACCCCAGGATACAATACCCTGCAGCTCTCCATTACACACTAGGGGTCCGCCAGAGTCTCCCTGCAAAAGAGACAGAGAGAAAGAGAGATGGAGAAGTCGATGATTAGTGCAGACAGCAGATTAAATGTGTTAGAGCAGAGAAAATGAAGGTTTGTATTAGCTCGGGCCTTAGAGCAGAAGGTGTGAGACACATTGCATTGTGGGTATTGCAGTGCTGGAAAATCCAACTGAAAAGAAAGCTGGAACATTTACAGCACAAATAGCCCAAGACAGTATAAAATCTGATTACACCAATCACAGTGTGTTCATCTTTTCAAAAACCAGTCATTAAACTAATGAACACAACAGAGAAAAAGACTTAAAAAAAATCCTTCTTTTCAGTTGTATTTACCAATCAACAAACAGGCACAGTTACAAAATGAATCTGTGATTTGAGGACAAACACATGCTTTTTTCTCTTTCGAGAAGTGAACTGAGATTAACTGACCTGGCAGCTGCTGGCTCCGCCTTGCATGAATCCAGAGCACACCATGTTGTCAGTGAAGTAGTGTGGGTAAGCGTTGCGGCAGGTTGTGTGATCGATGATGGGCTGCCATAGACACTGCAGCCTGTCAGGGTAACTGTCTGCAAAGAAAGAAATTACAAAAGGGAACCCTGAGCTAAAGCGAGAAAACCTCCTGAACAGGAGCTGAATACTCATACAGAGACGCACTAATCAGAAGACCCACAACTGTCACAATGTTGTGTATAATCAAAAGCAGAGGTGGCAAAAGTAAAAGTAGAAGTTCTCTTGCTAAAAAAAAGTACTCCAAGTACAGTTAAATGGACAAGCTTTTTTGAAAATTGTAAATGAGTGACTATTTCACTCTTAAGGATTATCCAGGAGGGGTACTTTAACTCTACTTAGAGTACTTTTTTTTTTTTTTTTTTTATTAGCAAGATCACCTCTACTTTTACTTTTTCCACCCCTGCTGCCAACAACAAATTGCAGAACATCTCCACCCCTGACTTTACACACACACACACACACACACACACACACACACACACACACACACACAGACTCTGACACCCAGAACTGGCCCTTACCAATTTGGTGCCCAAGGCAAGATTTTAGCGAGTGCCCCTTGCACCGCAGCCAATGCCACCACCAGTCATTGTGTTCATATACTCACACAGAAACTGCTCAGCCACATTATAGTCTATAATATTCTAAACACAAACAGCAAGAGTCATTACACCTAGCATTCATGCACAAAAACATGTATTCAGTGAGCACTGCTCTCACACCATGTATGCTGTTTGCTATACATATAAGACTAATCCGTAACGAAAATGCAAAGGCTTACAGCTATTACTTACAAAAGGAGATGAAAAAGGAAAACCATTTTAATTGACTATTACAAGCAGGGCTAACATTGGCTAACTAGACCAAGATGGCAATAAAAACATATGCCTGGTTTCTTGAGGCAGACAGTGAATGGTGGGTGCAGCACACTTAAAAGAAAGAGTGTATTTCTCAAAATTATGTTGGTTATTCCCCAAACATCTGAGTCGTCTTTCCAACTTTCCCTAATGAATTTAAGGTGCGAGTATTGCTATTTATTGAATTAACAAATGCTACTATCATCCACAGTAAGCTAGTGACACTCTGCTCCAACAGTAACTACTATGCAATAGATAAACTACTCATTCATTACATTACATCTGTCTTTTCCCCGTTTCCCGCCTCTTTTCTTCTTTTTCTTCCCTGGGCACCAAAGGGCTTTGGTCACATAAACAAGACAGGCTACTTATTCGTTACGACTGCCGTCCAATGACTGTATCAATGACGAGAGTTAAAATGTTGTCATAAAAGATTCTAGAGCGCATGGCTTTGCTGCACCCTCTGATCTAAGTTGTCAACTTGTCACGACAGAGAACATACTATTAGTAAAAAACAGTATAAAAATTAAAAATTTCGATTTTTTTTCCCTCTTCCTCATTTGGGGTGCCCTCAGCATTCGCCTATACCGCCTTTGTGACCGGGCGGTTCTGCACTCACACACACACACCCCTGTCCCCAGTCTTTGATTGCTTGTCCACTCACTGCCATTGGTGATGGTGTTGCCCCAGCCGGAGACCATGCAGTGTTCATTGGCCTGTGGACAGCGGCTGGGCAGTGGTACTGTCTGGACGTAGCTGTTAAGAATCGCCGGGCGGCTCAGCTTAATCAGCATGATGTCATTGTCCAGGTTGTAGCTGTTGTAATAGGGGTGCCTGATCAACTTTTCAGCGTCGATAAACTGCTCCGTCCCCTCATTGACAGCAATGTCATGCTCACCCAGACGCACCTGAGTATAACTGGACGAAGGAAAGAGTGAAGCAGGAACGAAATCAACAGAAATTTGAATGTAGGGTGCACAAAGAAAAAAAAAAAGACCGTGTGGAAAACATGCACTGTACTATGTCTGCGTCATTTGACACTGTGACAATCACAGAGAGGACTCTGATAATGGTGATATTTCAATTATTAATAAAAATTAAAATTAATGGAAAAAACTCTGGCATAGAACAGAGATGTCAGGTCAAACTCACTAGTCGAAGCAGTGAGCTGCTGAGATGACCCATTGGCTGGTAATCAGGGAGCCACCACAGAAGTGATATCCAGCGTTCAGAGAGGCCTGGTAGGGTACAGAGTGCCTCGGACACTCATAGCCTCCAACTACCTTCTCATCGCTCTGCTCCACAGGGACAGCCACTGCAGGACACAAACAATAAACTCATCAAGTCAATCACAACACACAGTACCTGGTAAACTTTTTTAACAAGAGAGGCGTTAGCAAGTCTTTCAAAACATCCATTAAGAAAATCGTTATTTGAAGACACCCAAACAGCAACAAGAACATCGACTGTAACATGGGATTAATGTAGATGCATCACCTGGGCCCTGTTTCAGACAGCGGGTTTAGTTAGTTAACTCAGAGTAAGTAGTAAGCCTCCTAATAGAGGAGCCCTATGGCTTTGTTTTGCTAGAGGAATGAAGCCACAGGGCTCTTCTATTAGGAGGATTACTACTTTAACTAACTGAGTTTTCACTAAACTCGCTTTCTAGAATACCCCTCTAATCAGCTGGTCGCATGTAACTGGAAGTCATACAAAATTATTAATAAAAAAAATTCCATTGTACCAAACTACTTAGGTCTTCCAAAGGACATGCAGAAATATGTTGTCAGAGCAGAATTTCTGAATTTTTTTGATGTATATATTTAAGAGCCCTTTTGCAACAACAATGCTTATACAAAATCCAAAATAGACCGGACTATTGCAGAGAGCTTTTTCATGGCGGTTTTTAGTAAATGTTCAGTGAACTTGTCTGATTTTGAATTTCTGGCTGAATGTTGCTCCTTTTCATATGGAAACCACAAGAGAAGTCAGAAATTTGATTATTACTGTGTATAAAACACAATGATATTTCTGTATTTAATACACAATAATTTTATATTCTGTATCAAACACTTCATATTTCTACTCCTGCATACTGTTGTCACTCACAAACTTCCATATCCATTACTTTTTTGATTAGTGAAGTCAATTGAGTAATACATAGATGAATGCCTTTTAGTCAGGGAAAATTCCTTACATGCTGTTCCGAGCAGGACCAGGACAATCAGGGCTTTCATGGTGATGTGTGTCTTAGAGCTAAACCAGCACAGCTCCTTTTAAACGTGTCTTATCCCTGTGTTATCTCTCTCTCTCTCTAAAGCATCTCTCTGAAGGGTAAGAGGTGTGAGAATACAGCACCTGACTCTAAGCACAGGACCTTCTCCCTGCACCAGAACACACAGCTGTGTGACGTAATGTTTTGGGTTGTGCAGGTTGATGTGCCTTTTCCGTGGTATAACCCAAATGACCTCTGGTTCTTACAACCCTCCAAACAGCTCTTCCTTCCAATGCTCTGCTCTGATTTCAGGTCTTTTCTTTTTAATTTTGACGCCATGTAAAAGTTCACGTGTACATCGCGCGCACAGGAAACATGCTGGTGTGGTGGCGGAGGGGGCCATTGACGAGGGACTGTCGGTGGTTGGACAGTGATACCGGCGGCGATGGCTGCACAAAATAAAGTGGCAAGACTCCTCCGTCTCTGACTCTGTCTCATTATTTTTTTAAAAAAACTTGCGCCACGGCTCCACATCACCATGTTGTAAACAAGTAAGCCCAGGTCACTACCCTCCACTTTAGTTTGTTTATATCAACTGCTTCTACTTTCGGGCGCAGTGTCATTACTAGAGCGACCAATGTGGATAAAACTGAAAATGAGGATAGCTAAAAATTAGATATGCCAAAAAATCGGATTTGGACTGACAATGTGAACCTAGCCTTAGTGAATGTTTAATGAGGTTAGTAGTCACTGCAGGTTGTCCTAAAATATGGGTGGCAAAATACAGTCCAGCTGACAATTACAAAAAGGCAAAAATCACAGCAACAGTACAGGCAGGGCTCAGGCAGAAACCAATACTCAAAACAGGCAGAGAGTTCAAGGCAAAGAGAGGCAAAACCCCCCCCCCATAAAACAGGCAAAAGGTAACCAGTGGCTTGACAGAAATCACGTGGCAAGAAACAGCCTTGGGTTGGTAACAAGAAGACAACCAGATCTAGGCAGCAGCACCAAAACACTAGACAAAAGTGTCAACTTGCAGACTTAGTGTCCAGAATGCAGGCTTAGGTCAAAGAGCAAAAAGACTAAACAAGGCAAGCAACACACTGATAAGGTGACTTGGCGAGACAATCTGGCAAAGGACTGTTGATCCTGGCATGGCTTAAATGCTATGGCTGATGATGTGAGTGGCAGCAGGTGTGCAGGAACAGGCACTAGAGATTGGTTGGTCAGTCAGTCAGGGACCAGGACCAGGGTCGGGGTAAAACATGTAGAGCAAACCTGCAGCAGACACTAGACAAGACATGCATGACAGAAAAATATCTTAATTGCGTAGAAAAACTGGAAGTTTTTGGTTTCAATGTAGAGGGATACATTTACCTCACTCCAACATCACAGTAAACCAGTTACGGCATGTCACCCTGCCTCACTCCAACATCACAGTAAACCAGTTATAGCTCATCTCCCTACCTCACTCCAACATCACAGTAAACCAGTTATAGCTCATCTCCCTACCTCACTCCAACATCACAGTAAACTAGTTACGGCATGTCACCCTGCCTCACTCCAACACCACAGTAAACCAGTTATAGCTCATCTCCCTACCTCACTCCAACATCACAGTAAACTAGTTACGGCATGTCACCCTGCCTCACTCCAACACCACAGTAAACCAGTTATGGCAAGTCACCAAGTGGTGGCACATTTTACTTTGCCACAAAATCTTTAAACACATTTTGTAAAATGATGTAGACATCAGAGAGGAAAAATAGTATGTTGGGATAAAGGACTAACTAGATTCAGAGTTAGAGGGAAATACATTATATGGCCAAAAGTATGTGGACACCTCTCCTAATTATTGAGTTTGGGTGTTTCAGCAGGTGCATAAAATCAAGCACATAGTCATGTAATCTCCATAGACAAACCTTGGAAGTAGAATGGATCGTACTGGAGAGCTCAGTGACTTCAAATGTAGCACCGTTTTAGGATGCCATCTGTACCACAAGTCATTTCGTGAGATTGTATCGCCATATTCATGATTATTGTGTTGTTTGCGGGACTTATTTTGCTCTTGACGTAACCTGTTCCCGGATTTGCGATTTTGCCCTTTGTTTTTGTTACCTCTGCTTGGATCTGGTGCCTCTGTATCGTGCTTTTTGACCTCAGCCTGTTTTTTGGATTGTGTTTTTGCCTAGTGTTTTTAGAACCTCTGCCTGGTTTTTCTGACTCTCTGTGCCAGATATTCTCTGCGTGATTTTGACTACTGTGATCTAAGTTGTCAACTTGTTATCACATAGAAAATAGTGTTAATAAAAAGCAGTAAAAGTTAAAAATTTTGAATTCTTTTTCTTCCTCATTTGGGACGCCCCTACGGATGGGCGGTGCCCCTAGTATTCACCTATACTGCCTACGCGACGGGCTGGCTCGGCGGTGAATCCGGTGGACGCTCAACTGAAGTTTTCCTTCTCTGCACCCATGTTTTCTCTGGGTGGCTCACCGTCTCTTCAGAGAATGAAATCGCACCATAAACCCTATTCTATGTTAATAAACAACCCCTACAATAATCACTGCATTAAAAGTGTTTTGTCTGGAAATATCTGGACAAAGTAAGCTTCCGCCAAACCTGCTGTTTTCCAGAGGTATTTGGATGCCTGCAGAACTTTCTTATGAGGACCTGCACTCTCCCGCAAATGTCCGAATTCAGCTGTTAGACAGAGGTTTTCAGGAATCTGCCTGACCACAGTTGTTAGCTGATGGCTTGGCCTTTCAAATGCCAGTAACATTCAGTGGTCTGAATGGGGCTGGATAATGAAGCCTGTCCCCCTTTCTTGCCGTAATTTTCTATCAGATAGCCTATATGCAATATATAGCCTATATCTGAATAAGCACACAAACTTGTTAGGTGTTGCATGGTGTATAATACAACAGTGGTAGGCCCACCGCCTTTAATGTCATTGAACTAAATGAAAATAGACTCTTTGAATGGAGCATACAAAAACATTATAAAAACATGATAAAACAAAAAATCTGAATGAAATGCTCATTTATTACATATTTGATAGTTTTGTAACTGTCCTTTACTTGGGGTCAAAGGTATAGGGTGACCAGACGCAAACGGACCAAATGTTGGACAAGTAGTAAGTTTGTGTGGGACAATGTGGGACATGTTACCAACGCTAAGAGGTAACCTAAAACTTTGACATAACATCTATCTAGCTGAACAAGAATCGTGTGAATTCTGCCTTTCAGCTCGTAAACACCTATACTTTGTCCTCTAATCGATTCCACAACACACTAGATGGGCCATGAAAGATTCAGGCTACAGCTTTTGCTATATGAAAGACATAATGAGCACAGTGCTGTTTGCCATCCCAAAGGCACACTAATTTTGCAACATAACATGACTTTATTGATAGACATCCAACATGCATTGGCCATTACAGGCCCATCAAAGGCAACTATCCTTAAGCAAAGCAGCAGGCATCATGCAGCTCTAGTATTTCAAGTTATACTCCTGACCAAATCCAGCTACTACTTACATAAGGCACAAAATAAAATATTATATAAAACAAAACAATTTCAATACAAATCTTTATATCAAATCAAAATCTCTGTTGGATGAATAGCGTGGTCAGAAGGGATAAAAGAATATTTTATTTTCTTTGTGGCCATGATATAGCTTTGACCTTCATATCTGCAGAGTTTGTGTAAGTTTGGTTTTTGTGACATGGCAGAGGAGTTCACCGGCCCAACTTCTGCACAGTTTGATTGACGGCCGTCACAGCCTCTTGATGATTGCCTTCGCTGCTCTCTTCTCAGCCATTGGATGAAAGACAGGCTTTTAGAAAAGCTTGACGTCGCCCTATTAAATAGAGTAGAGACTATGCTGCAACAACATAAGCGGCTCATGTGCCGGCCAGGTAAAAGAACACATCCATGTGTTCTTATTTCTGACAATTAAAAACCAACCGATCAGTGAAAATGCGAGACATTTTCTCGGTATGTGGGATGGCGCTCGCATGAGGCAAAGGAAGAGAAGAGTAAAAGTCAAAACATAATAATTTCCCCAGTATACTAGACGTTTCCCCATTTGATGTTTTTCCTGGTCTAATTTCTGTTTTTCCTGTGTTTTGCAGCTGCACAGGGCCAGCACTAGTGTTGGAAGATGCAAGAGTAAATATGATGTCTGAAGAGGAGGACGCCATCTTGGATGGATGGCCATTGAGGGTCGTCCGGCCTACAGCCCGTAACACAGAGCTGTCTGAACTATTTGGGGTGCTACAGAGTAGACTGGACGCTGCAGACAGATTTACAGTGGAGACCACAGAAGCCAGGTTGTTCTTGGGAATGCTCAACAATTAGTGTTTATTTTCCCAAAAAGCATTTTTATTCTGTTATATTATATTCTGTTATGTTCTCTTCTAACGTGTCAGGATGGCCGAGCGGTCTAAGGCGCCAGACTCAAGGCTTAATGCCTTCCACTGAATGGGTGTTCTGGTCTCCGAATGGAGGCGTGGGTTCGAATCCCACTTCTGACATGATTGTTTTCCAAATTTCCCCGCCTGGGGTTTAATCGAGTCTACAAGTCTTTCCTTTGGGATAAATAAAGTTCTATCTTATCTTAATGTATATATATATATTGTTACAAATTGACAATGTATGTATGTGTGTGTATATATATATATATATATATATGTATTTCCTCGATATTTCAGTATCCTGAAATATAGAGGATAGGACAGCTTTTCATGACAATGGAGTGGGTGACAGTCAGACTTACCAAACACCCAGGCTTCTGTGAGGAAAACTGATTGAGCACTGCCCTCTGCAGGTCTTTAATGATCAACACACAACTTTCTGGAAAGTTCTATCATCCAGACAGCCGTCCATTTTTATATATAGATCATTTCATATTAAAGATCATTCCTTTACTTGTTTATCCACCCTCTTTGATGGCCACTAGACAGATGAGGGTGAAAGTTAGGAGGTAGTGAATGGGACAGAAGTCTCCTAAAGGCCTCACAAAATTGCTTTTCTATGACTGTCATCATAAAAACCACTGCATTCTCCCATATCCAGAAATCCACAACACCTGTCTATCAAGAAGGATTCAGATCTACAAAAGCTGTCAATAAAACACTACCAGTGAGCCTCACAGGCATAGAGAGTTGGGTGACAGGTTGATGTTGAAACCCATGAGGCATTTCTGCCTGTCGCACCTCTGCCCAAGTACCAGCTGCAGGGTCTTCAGCTGGGAGCCATCCTTCGCTGATGTGTAACCCCTTTAATCCCAGAAGATCTCAGGATGGTGGGGCAGCAGTCAGGGATGCCTCCCTGACGCTCCCTGTAGCTGGATTTAGACAGTCGGGTGTTTCCACCATGTGGTTTCTCGATTCCTGTAGACACTGAGTTTGTGAAGTGTCTCGTCCTGAGTAGTGTTCTGTCCTCTGTTGGCTGTGATCTACATGGCTTCTCAGTTTCCCCAGCTCTTGTCTCTTCTTCGCAGCCAGAGCCAAAAACTTCCCTTTTCTGCCTCTGCTGAGAGGTCTTTTAGGGCTTTTTTGACTTCCGCTGATGTGAATCCAGTGTCTCTCAGAGAGTGCTTGGTTGAAAGGCTCACAAAGCCGCGGCAACCGACCTCTACTGGATAGACTGTTGCTCTCCAGATTTTTCTTGGCATTCTGCCACGAGTTCAAGACACGCTTCCCCATTGCCAACCACAGAGTGATATCTGGTTTCAGTGTGGTGGTCGTGATGTCAGTGAGGAACCTTAGCTGCTTGTCGAGGTCTGATCTCATTGACAAGTCAGTTCCTGGGGCCAAGACTGATGCTCTGTCCTGTGTGGGGCAGTTCTGCACCGATTGCCCAGCTGTTACAAAATGACTTCTAGTGACATTACAGTCTCTTATTTGCCAAGACTGTCATGCTCTCTGTGAGTTCTGCCAGCTTCCTTAGTACCTAGTCTTGCCAACACATGTAGTTACCCTGGGCCAAGGTGGTCTTGCAGCCACACAGCATGTGGTGGATTATTTCCCTGGGCTGTTTCACACAGGCCACAGTTCTCCTCTGAGCCGAACCATCGTGCCAGATTGGCTGGGCTAGGAAGGGTATCATACGTGGCCCTTATTTAAAAACTCATTCTTGTCTGAGGGATCTTCCACAGGTCACTCCATCCCATTGTCCATGGGAGAATGCCCTCTCACCTTGTCCACTGGCCTTGCTGGTGTTGGCTAACTTCACCAAGAACTTGTCTTCCTCCATTCTTGTCACTTCCATGACCACCAACTTCTTCTCAAGTCTCTTGAGGAGCTGTACGGTGCATGCAGCTGTCTGCAGTAGGCTTGTGACATCATCCATGAAGCAACGCAGGGGTGGTAACCATTGGCCTGCACTCTTGCGCACTCCTCTGGTCATTGTCCTTGTCCCAATCAGGATGACTTCAGAGGTGGCTATGAATATGATGGGTGAGATGGAACATCCCATTGCTATTCCCCTGGCAAGTTGCTGCCAGTCAGTTGTGTAGTCCTGCAGCGAGTGACAAATTTTCAAATCTCCATAGTAGCTCTCGATGATGTTCTTGACACACACCGGCACATGGAAGAGGATCAGGGCAAAGCTTATTAGCTGATGTGGGACAGACCCAATATGTGTTCTCCAGGTCCAGCCATACAACATGAAGGTCCTTCTTGTCTCTCTTGGCAGATTTGATCTGATCCCAGATTGGCATTGCAAGTTCTATACAGCCTGAGAAGCCAGAGACTCCAGCTTTCTGGTAGCTTGTGTCGATGCAGTTGTCTTGTAGCATGAGCAGGAACTTGGTCATTCTCTTGGCAATCACAAAGAAGAAAATCCTTCCCTCCACATTCAACAGTGTGATGCTTCAGAATTGTCCAATGGTAGAAGATTCTTGCTCTTTTGGGATTAGGATCGCCACCACTCGACACCACACAGCAGGAACACTCTGTTGTTTCCAGATCACCCTCATCAGTTTCCATAGCTCTTTTAGGATTTGAGGGCATCTGTCGTAGAGCTTGTGTGAAATACCATTTGGTCTGGGGGCAGAGCTTGACCTTGCTCTTCTCACCATGTCATTCAGTTCGCTCAGCTTGGGTGGTACAACCTCGAACTCTACCGATGGAGCCGCTGGTTGGAGCACATAGCCAGGGGGCCCAAGAGGGAGATGTTTTCCTGGATCTGAGATCTGCATTGCTGTTTTTGTATAATTACCCTCTTTTGAGAAAACCCCATCTGTGAATCTGTTATCAGTGATGTTCTGTATGTGTTATGGGAAAGTCTTGTCCAGTGTTAACCTCAACTATAATCTTCCTTCTCTAACACTGTTTAATCTGTACATGTTCAAACAGTCCTGAGACAGTGGATTTCCCTGCAGAGAAAGACAGTGACAGTTGTCACTGTCACTGAAAGTAGAAATGCTCTTGCTAAAAAAAGGAACTGTAAGTAGAGTTAAAGTGTCCCTCCTGAAAAACACTTAAGTAAGAGTAAAATAGTCACAAATTCACAATTTACAAAAACGGCTGTCTGTTTACATAGAGTACTTTTATTTTTCAGCAAGAGTACTTCTACTTTTACCACCCCTGCTCCCATGGGCATCAGTTTGTTCTGAAAAGTGCTGGGGACAATGACGGGTTTGACGTGTTCACACCTTTTTTTCCGTGGGCCATATCCTGCCGATAGATGTTAACCGCATCCCTTTATGGATCGCTTTTGAAAGCTGCTTGCGCTTTTTATGTGTTACGATGCTATAACACATAAAAAGCTCAAGCAGCTTACATGGATGACATAATACGTCATGGTAAGGTAGACGCATTTGTGTTTTTTATTCTAGTGTTTTGAAAGTCACTATCATGTAAAACAATAAAAAGTTTATGACAGCCACATAACAGTCTAAGTTATGTCTGTCAAGGAGACCACCTGTGCTTGTTTTCCCAAATACTGAGACCGTGTTAGACCTATGGATATCGCTACTCCAAGCCATACTGCAGCAAATGAGAAACAAATAATGTTGACATTCCTTTTCATTTAGCTTGCCACCGGCAAACTTACAGAACTGAACTTCAGAGAAATTGCTCAGTCGTTACCTCCCTGAGGGGGTGTGTTTGTGTCTAAACTAAAGCTACGTTGTTGCATCATAGATAAACGAGTGCACAGTAGCAACGCAGGTGTTTCGATTTAGATTTACCGATCAGTAAGCATGTTGGGTCTCTCTCTTAATGACATGATAGGCCTATATACCAACATAATTTTATTCATGTTGAAGTTCAAAAAGTGGTGGGGACATGTCCCCAGTGTCCCAAACGTAAATGACACCTATGCCTGCTCCTCAGCATAATATAAACATATGTACAATATGAATTATATTAAGTAGCTCCAGCTTTTGATAGATAGTTAGCATTCTGCTAATTTGCTTAGCTTTTAGCCAGATAGATGCGCTGTCTTACATAGAGTTTCATTTTCATTTAGCGTGAAGGTTCAGATCAGATCAGATCATTTTTCCCTTTTAATAATCAATGGATCAAGGGCTGAGTATTTACTTGTAAAATTTCTGCAGTATTTTTTGAGGATTATCAGGCTTTTCTGTCGCGTCTTCCCTGCAGCATCTTGAGTCCTCTCTAACAGAGGTCTGCACTTTAAAAATCTCTCACAAGCACGTGTGTTTTATTTGAAAGGAAGATGGATAAAAAGGAAAAGGAAAAAAGGGGACAGGACATTTTGTAGTTCCATATGGGTTTTATTATGTTATTGTTTAACTCCATCATATCACGAGTAGCTCCAATGTATCATTTGTAGCATGGCTACAAATTCCGTAACGTCTGAGATAAAGCTTAGAGACTGAGGGTCTATATGGAAGACCCAATCACAGCCAACATACACCTGCCTAATTTCTGACTGTATTTAGCATTTATTTAGTATTTAGTATTTGATGTGTGTGTGTGTATGCATGTGTGTTCAGTTGTTGCTTATCACACTGTGAATCCAGTTGTTGTAGCGACACACTCTGGCATAGACACTGGGGTGGCCAACCTGAGCACACTCGTAACCCCAGGATACAACACCCTGCAGCTGTCCGTTACACACTAGGGGTCCGCCAGAGTCTCCCTGCAAAAGAGACAGAGAGAAAGAGAGATGGAGAAGTCGATGATTAGTGCAGACAGCAGATTAAAGGTGTTAGAGCAAAGAGGAAAAGAGGGTTCGTATTAGCTCGGGCCTTAGAGCAGAAGGTGTGAGACACATTGCATTGTGGGTACTGTACTGTTGGAAAATCCAACTGCAAAGATAGCTGGAACATTTACAGCACAAATAGCCCAAGATAGTATAAAATCTGACAACACCAATCACAGTGTGTTCATCTTTTCAATATCCATTCATTAAACTAAAATGAACACAACAGAGAATAATACTTAAATAAATAGATAAATAAATAAATAAACAAACATATCCCTGCTCTACAGTTGTATTTACCAATCAACAAACAGGCACAGTTACAAAATGAATAGCCTTATGTGATTTGAGGACAAACGCATGCTTTTTTCTCTTTCGAGAAGTGAACTGAGATGAACTGACCTGGCAGCTGCTGGCTCCGCCGTGCATGAATCCAGAGCACACCATGTTGTCAGTGAAGAGATGTGGGTAAGCGTTTCGGCAGATTCTGTGATCGATGATGGGCTGCCTTAGACACTGCAGCCTGTCAGGGAAACTGTCTGCAAAGAAAGAAATTACAAAAGGGAACCCTGAGCTAAAGCGAGAAAACCTGAACAGGAGCTGAATACTCATACAGAGACACACTAATCAGAAGACCCACAACTGTCACAATGTTGTGTATAATCAAAACAGAACAAATGTTACCACCCACCAGGGATTATGTGTTTCCCTCTACATCCCTTAATACAATACAATAAGTAATCTGGAGAAGTGAATTTTAGAAATGTCAACAAACTACCTGACCTGACAACAACAAATCAAACAGCCTCTCCACCCCTTACTACATACACACACACACACTCTCACAGAGACACAGACACTGAGACATACACACACACACACACACACACACACACACACCCCTGTCCCCAGTCCTTGATTGCTTGTCCACTCACTGCCATTGGTGATGGTGTTGCCCCAGCCGGAGACCATGCAGTTCTCGTCGGCCTGTGGACAGCGGCTGGGCAGTGATACTGTCTGGACGTAGCTGTTAAGAATCGCCGGGCGGCTCAGCTTAATCAGCATGATGTCATTGTCCAGGTTGTAGCTGTTGTAATAGGGGTGCCTGATCAACTTTGCAGAGTCGATAATCTGCTCTGTCCCCTCATTGACAGCAATGTCATGCTCACCCAGACGCACCTGGATACGACTGGACGGAGGAAAAAGTGAAGCAGGAACGGAATCAACAGAAAAGTAATGTAGGGTGCACAAAAGAAAAAAAAAGACTGATAATGGCGATATGATTCAATTTAAATGATTAACAAAAATTAAAATGAATGGAAAGAACTCTGGCATAGAGCAGATGTCCGATTGGTCAAACTCACGACTTGAAGCAGTGAGCTGCTGAGAGGACCCATTGGCTGTTAATCAGGGAGCCACCACAGAAGTGATATCCAGCGTTCAGAGAGGCCTGGTAGGGTACAGAGTGCCTCGGACACTCATAGCCTCCAACTACCTTCTCATCGCTCTGCTCCACAGGGGCAGCCACTGCAGGACACAAACAATAAACTCATCAAGTCAATCACAACACACAGTACCTGGTAAACTGGAGAGCGGTTAGCAAGTCTTTCAAAACATCCATTAAGAAAGTTAACATTTGGAGAAACCCAAACAGCGACAAGAACATCGACTGTAACATGGAATTAATGTAGATGCATCACCTGGGCCCTGTTTCAGACAGCGGGTTTAGTGAAAACTCAGAATTAGTTAACTCAGAGTAAGTAGTAAACCTAATAGAAGAGCCGTATGGCTTTATTATGTTAGGAGAATAAAGCCATAGGGCTATTACGAGGCTTTCTACATACCGAGTTAACTAACTCTGAGTTTTCGCTAAAGCTGCTTTCTGAAACAGGGCCCAGATCGGCTGGTCACATGTAACTGGAAGTCATACAAAATTATAAATAAAAAAAATTCCATTGTACCAAACTACTTAGGTCTTCCAAAGGACATGCAGAAATATGCTGTCAGAGCAAAATTTCTGAACTTTTTTTGACATTTAAGCGCCCTTTTGCAAAAACAACAACAACAAAAAAAAGTAGATACAAAATCCAAAACAGAACAAACTGCTGCAAAGAGCATTTTTTTCGAGCAGTTTTTAGTAAATGTTCAGTGAACTTGTCGAATTTTACATTTCTGGCAGAATTTCCTTTTCATATGGAAACCGCAAAGAAGTCAGACATTTGATAATACTGTATATAAAACATGTTGATATTTCTGTATTCGATAAACAATCATTTTATATTCTGTATCAAACACCTCATATTTCAACACCTACATACGATTGTTATATTCATAAACTTCTCTATCCATTACTTTTTAATTAGTGAAGTAAACTGATTAATACTTAGACGAACGGCTTTTAGTCAGGGTAAATTCCTTACATGCTGTTCCGAGCAGGACCAGGACAATCAGGGCTTTCATGGTGATGTGTGTCTTAGTGCTAAACAAGCACAGCTCCTTTTAAACGTGTCTTATCCCTGTGTTATCTCTCCCTCTCTCTAAAGCATCTCTCTGAAGGGTAAGGTATGTGGGAATGCAGCACCTGACTCTAAGCATGTAGGACCTCCTCCCCTGCATCGGCACACACGCGGCAGGACCTCCTCCCTGCACCAGCACACACATGCGGCTGTGTGACGTAAAGTTTTGGGGTTGTGCGGGCAGACGTGCCCTTTCCAAATGACCTCTGGTTCTCTCAATCCACCAAACGCCTAACCCAACCTATGCAGGATCACAGCCATTAAAATGACTCTGATACATCCGCAGAGGTGGCAAAAGAAAAAGTAGAAGTACCCTTGGTAAAAAAAAAAAAAAAAAAAGTACTCTAAATAGAGTTAAAGTATCACTCCCGAAAAATACTCTTTTCCAATTTACAAAAATGGTTGTCAGTTTAACTCTACTTAGAGTACATTTTGTTAGCAAGAGTACTTCTACTTTTACTTTTGCCACCTCTGGACATCTGGATGGAGAATTATGTTTTTGATGTATTAAGATCACCAATAAGTTGTTGAAAAGCACAGTTTGTCTCTGAAAATATCTTAATTGTGTAGGAAAAGTGGAAGTTTTTGGTGTCAGTATAGAGGTATACATTTGGCATTAAACCAGCCACAACACCCTGCCTCACTCCAACACCACAGTAAACCAGTTACGACATGTCACCCTGCCTCACTCCAACACCACAGTAAACCAGTTACGACATGTCACTCTGTCTCACTCCAACACCACAGTAAACCAGTTATGGCATGTCACCCTGCCTCACTCCAACACCACAGGAGACCAGTTATGGCATGTCACCACATTTTATGGCACATTTTACATTTAGTCACAAAATCTTTAATGAACATGCATATTATTTTAAAAAAGGCAGATATCAGAGAGGAAAAATATTATGTTGGATAAAGGACTGACTAGATTCATCTGAGTCAGAGGGAAGTATTTGCCTTGTTTTCGTTTCTGTTAACCTTTAACAAAACACTTAAATGCTTGATCATCAGTTACTAGTCCCACCAGATAAAATGGATATTTTGTTCCATGTCACATTTGCTGACAGTTCGAGGAAACACATATGGCCATATTCCCTTGGGCATGTTCAGTCATTATCAAACCTTCACTATTTGTTCAAATATATTTTTAAACTGTAAGTTCATTCAGGCAGAGGTGTGTGATGCAAGTCGATAGAGTTCCCAACACCCACACCCACACCCACACACACACACCCACACACACAAGCCTATTCATATAGTAGTCTGTGTTTCTACCAGGGGTTCAAACCAGAATTTCTTTCAATCGGTTGAAGGTGAATTGGAGACACTAAATTGCCCCTAGGTATGAATGTGTGTGTGAGTGTGTTTGTCTGTGTGTCTGCCCTGCGATGGACTGACGACCTGTCCAGGGTGTTTCCCCGCCTTTCGCCCAGTGAATGCTGGGATAGGGACCCCCCGCAGCCCTAATTAGGATAAGTGGCTTTTAAAGTGAGTGAGTGAGTGAGTATTTACGGCCCAAGCAGCAGAGGTGCAGGTGCAAGGCCCTGTTGTTTTTATAAGAATTATTAGGGCTTCACCTCCGGTGTCCACTGGAGGGCACATGCACCAGACATGCAAGGCCCTATTGCTTTCGTAAGGATTTCTCTTCTTCTTCTTCTACTTCTTTTTCTTCTTGTTTTTCTTCAAATCTTGGGCATTTTTGAAGCGGTTCCCATGGGCAAAAACTCAGTGACAGTTGAAAAATCAGTGCTTGTCACAGTTATTCAGGGACAGAGGCTTGTCCCTGGGGTGTGGCCTGGGGACTCCATAGCACCCCCATATGACATTGAGTCTTGTGCCTGGCATGTTATTTCACCTACACACACCAGATTTTGTAGGCATGTGGGTCTCCCTCAGACAAACAAATTTGCAATTGCATTGTATTAGCCATTCCCAACAGGAAGTGAGTTATTTTGGATTTTGTGTGTTTTGACACGTGCTACATTTTGACTTTCTCCTCCTAGATGGTTCATCAGATTCATGTCAGATTTGCTATATATGATGTCAAGACGTTGCAGATTTTAAATTGTGTGTGGCTTTTTCACCCATCTTGGCTATAGTGCTCCTAGGCGGTTCATGGGATTCGTTTCAGAAGTGGTGTACATGAAGTCATGGGTGTCTTGATTTTATACTGTGAAGGGATTCTTGATATGTTGAACAGTGTAGCCATGGGGAAAGGATGAATTTAGGTGTGAACGTTGCATGTAGTGTGACGCGGCACACAATCGGGGTGTGGTGGTTCATTACACACTCATTCAAAAAGGTTAAACTGCACAAAATGTTTCAAATTTGAGCTTATGACTTGACCTTGACTTGATACACAGAAACTGACACTTCAAATGTTTAAAACTCTTGTTTTTTTGAGCACAGGCATGTTAAGTAAAGGCAATGTCTGAAAATGAGATATTACATGCAATTCAGCATCCTGCATGGAAATTAAGAAAATTTGTCAGATGCATATTTACACAGCACATAAAAGGGGGTTGTGGTATTATTGCAGGTTACATGAACAGGTGTTGTGTAAAGATGTGTTAGAGTATGCAGTCACTGAGCATAATGACATTTAAAAAGGTTTTCCTTTTTTGTAGTTTTATTCAGAATCACGACACTGATGTTTATATTGTCTTAAGGCACACATGAATGTTCATTTAACAGTAATATTTGTGTTTGTTTGCCAATAGCTCAGCAAGTAGGTGGGGCATATTGTGTTTTGTGGTTGTAAGCCCAAATCCTTTTAGCTGTTGCTCTGACCGTGTACTTTGGCACACACATCAGATGTGAATGCATTGTTGGATGGCGAAATGTCACGGGCCATGAATCGCCGGAGGTGCGAGGGCCCGCCATCGCCGTTTGCAGCTGTATTTTTACTTGTGACAGCATGAACTTGTGTTTGTGTGTTTTTATTTAATGGTTGTCATGGATTGGTTGTTATAAGTAATGTCTTAGCATTTTAGTGGTTGCTTCTGGGATTCTGATATGGTAACCATTGTGGGGAAAGTTGTCTACTGGTTGTTTACATGTCTGTGGGTGTGTTAACATGGACTTTCTCTTTTATTGAAGTGTGACTGCAGTAAATGGTATTTTTTAACCTTTTTTTTTAATGAGGAGACTTGTAGTTTCTTTCCTTTTTATTATTGTGCCTGTTGTTGAGTTAACATTGACATATTTACACAATGCATTTTATGTTTTCTGTTCATTTTTGTTTTGTTTGGTAGATACTGATTGCTGAAATTTTACCAGTTGTCAGAGTGATTGTAAAAGGACACTGGTATTTTTTATACAGAGTGAATTTTGTGTGTTTTGTTGTTGTTATGCAGGTGCATGTGGTTAAGTAGAGATTGTCAATTTATACTTGGACAATTTTACTTAAGTATAGTATTTCATACCACAGATATGGATGTCCTTCTTGACAGACGGGAAAACTTTAAGGGTGTATGGAAACAGGCACTCTCCTAGTTTGGATCCCAGCTTACTGACTGTTACGAGTAAATACAATGCAGAGTCTTCTGCAGTGCTTGGGCCACTGCTCTTGTTATTGTGCTGTCCCCTGGTTTTGGGTAGTCTATATATACTGTTAGTTTTCACTGTTGTGCTGATGACACACAGTTATATATATATATATATATATATATATATGTCACGGTTAAACCCACATGAAGTGTTTCCTGTTTACGGAACACAAGACACTGGACGACTTCCTCCTGCTCAACAGTGGTAAGACAGAAATGTTATTATTTGGTCCTGAGGCTGTTGAAAGTAAGTGGCCCAGTGACTGGCCATTGAATCTTAATGGTATCTCTGTCTTGCCTGGGCGCAGTAGTTGCTGTTGATTCTGATTTTTCCTCTGAGGCTCACATCCTTTCTCGTGTAGCCTTAAGGAAAGTTGACACGGTTAGGAAACTGCTCTTCTCTCATGAGGCAGAAAACGTAGCCCATACCTTTACTAGTTCTACAATAGTCTACTGCAATGCTGTTTGCTGTATGTACTTCAGTGTTTGCGAAAGAGGCTACAGCTAATTCAAAATTTAGCTGTCAATAGGTTCTCAATAGAACTAGAAATTCTGAACTCCTCAGGCCTGTTCTGTCCTTTGTATTGGCCTCCTGTTCTGTCCCACACTGATCATAGAATAATGCTGCTCACTCGCAAACAATCACTATTTCAGTGATCTTCCAGATCTTTCCACATCAGATGCAGGATATCTGAGGGAGCCCCGCTCCTTATGTCTGTGTTGCCCTCCAACATCATCCCTGTTATCGATGATGCCATAGAATTTCATACTGCATTTAGCTGACCGTACCAATAACATACCCTATTCAATATAACTCTAGTTCACACTTGTGGGCTGGGTTTCCCTGGGATGCAGTTACATCCAATCCAATATAACTCTAGTTCACACCTGTGGGCTGGGTTTCCCTGAGATGCAGTTATATCCAATCCAACTCTTTCATCATGCCCCAGACTAATGACCTCTTTGAGCACTGTCTGACACAGTGCACTGACCTGCTTGCCTTGACTGTTACTTGCACTTATACAAATTTGTCAACCCATATGTGTCAAAGACATCCACAGGTCCAGACGCTTACTTTCTTTAGAAATCTTCCATGTGAACACTAATGCTATGTCCTCTCCTTGGGGCTTTTGCCTTCGGCCACAAACCCTACATGAATGGATAAGGCGACCAGCCACACACAGCTTGACAGAATCACCTACCAACATTATCTTCGGCTGGAGCCCCAAAGTGAGTGCTTCAACCCAGCCTGAGAGCCAACCCTCCCGACTGCCTGCAGCCAGACCACCTGTAGCCCTCTTCTTCCACCTACTAAGCCTTTCCTTCAACAGACCAACTGCTGAAATATCCCTGATAAACACTGGCCCTCTATTTGACTTGACAATGCCCATGTATTACATTCTCACTAGACTTCTCTGACATTTCTTCTAGATTTCCTTAATACAGAATAACAGCTATTAAAAAAATACAGTTTAATTGAAGTTTGATAGCTTGTAATCGTGACTCGACTCACATTCAGTAAAACAGCACCAAGATCCTGTGATGCCTGTGTGCCTGCTTTGTAGAGCAACCAGCGGCCATCTGACTCACTTTTTGTAGGAGTGAACCATATTCAGAAACAGGGAGGTGTACCTAATAAACTGGCCATTGAGTGCATGTGGTAGGCTTGTGTTTTGGGTACTTGTATTTAAATTCCTCTAAACAAGTTTAAAATCAGGAGTAAAAGTATCATTAAATGGATAATTTAGGACAGTGTCTCTCAACCGTTTGCCTACTGCAACCCACTTTTTAGTATGTTAGTCATCCACAACCCAGTCAGGGGGGAAATAAAGAAATAAATAACTGAGATGCCTCTTTAGACCTAGGCTACAGTATATGCTCATTATAATTAATTTCACGAGAACACACAACCATTTTCAATCATTAGGCAGACTATGAGGCAAACTGATTTTAAATGAAGTGATATAACTGCTAAAAAATTGCATTAGAAAGTTATGATTCGACATACGACATTCGAAAATACGATTCGATGACAGAGATCACGGTTGGCAGAATATCGCAACGAGCCTTTCGTGAAGTGCATTCACGGGCAGCGCCGGCAATCCCCAGTCCTATACTCCTGGAGCAATGGGCAATTTGTACCTATTACAGAGAAAGTCTCGCGACCCCTATAGAATGATCTGCGAGCAACTCACTGGTTGAGAGACTGCGATTTGGGTGGTCTAAGCCTCCCATCTGGCTGGTTAGGTTTTATCTGAGTCGAACACTTCAGTCTGACCAAAGGGGGAAAATGTTAAATAAAAATGGACACACACCCATGGCCATGAGGTTTCCACGAGGGGTCTTCAGTACTTTTAAAATAAGCAAAAGTGGAAAGAAAAAAAACAACACCGCCATTTTCCTAAAACATTTTAAAAGCTTTATTTTGCTCAGAACATCATAAATAAAAAAAGCAAGTAGAAAATTTGAACATGTTCAGAAATTCTCGTATACAACTATGTACAAAATGGTCATTTCATTTCATGCTCAGGTAACAGGTGCAAAAATGTGGTCTTTACACATTTTCTAATCAGCTTCATCAGTAATTAACACACATTTTTGTACAAGAGCATCATCAGGTTTAGAGCTTATAAACGCCAAGCACACAAACAGCGTGCAGCTCAAAATGATAGCAACGGGCCCCTTACTGATCCTTGAGCTATTGTTCATGGCTCTTCCCTGATTTACACTGGTCTTGAGTTACTGAGGTAGTAAACCTGTGTTCAAGAGGAAAAAAAAAACAAAACAAAAAACAAACAAAACAAAAAAAACAACAACAACGACAATATCCAACTGAGTTCACCAGTTTATAAATTTGTTTGTTTGTGTCTGTGTGTTTGAGAAGGAATCAGTTTCATAAAATGATCAGTTAAGAGCATACAAAAATTAGAATATTATAGTATTCTGGAACACTGACTTTCCCTCCTGTGCTAAGCTTGAAAAACAAACAAACAAACAAACAAACAAACAAACAAACAAACATTCACTACACAAAAAAACCCCACAACACTTACATAAAAAAAATGAAACAAAACAAAAAAGAATCTGGAAATATACCCAGCTGAACAGGATCTGGTTTTGTTGTCCGTATACTGGGTGCACCGGGAAAAAACAAACAAACAAACAAACAAACAAACAAAAAAATACTGTCTAAGTATCACAACTCCAACTACATCGTCCAAACTTTAAATATGACACAAAAGAACATGCACCTGTGTGTCAGAATGTGTATCAGGATAGCATGGCTGTAGGGCTCAATGATCCTTGCACGTGATAAAAAATACAATACTCTTCTCACAGCCAGAGGTACTGAGTGGAACTGGCTCATTGGCCAGTGGAAGGTTAAGTCCCGCCCTCTTTACCATGAGCAGTGCAGCTGCATCCAGTGAATAAAGGATAAGGTGCAAAATGGGCCTGCCCCTCCTGCCATCCAATCAGTGTGCTCTTTTGGTTCAGCAGAATAACAAAACGTAAAAATACAGGTGAGGAGGGCACTGCACAAATATTCCACACATGTGAAAACAAAAACAAAAACAAAAACAAAAACAAAAACAAACAAACAAACAAACAGGTAACCAAAGCACAGAATAAAGTCCCCGCTCTGTCGTTCAGGGTTTGACACATGGCAAAAGATCAGTCTGACTCCCACTCTATTTTACACAGGAACTTACAGCAAGCCATAATATACTGCTTGATATTCAAAAACAAATCCAAAGTGGTGAACAGCGAAATGAGGAAGAGACTTCTATAAAGGACTGGCTCAGTCTTCGACAGCACCGACGACACACGCCACACACGAGGCTTGCAAACGCGATCCCCTCTCAGCGCCGCGGGAGGACGCGTTCCGGCCAGGAGGACGCGACCTGAGAGCTTCACTCCGGGTCGCGTCAACACCCTCGGTGTTTCTGACTCCACACCGGTCGTCACTGTTCAGTCCTGCATGGGCTCTGGCCTGTTCTGGCCCAATGGGGTTACGTCTGGGGAAAGTAGCTTATATCCATACGTATTATGGGGACACGACTGGTATTTCGACCGAAGGATCTCCAGTTTGTTCGCGTCCAGCTGCGGAGACCAGCCAGCTTACCGCCTTCATTTTAAAACGCCCTCTAATTGAGGAAGCGACGGCAGCGCCTCGCCCCACAGTTGCAGTGCAGTTTGTTACTGGCGTCCTCTATGGGAAACTTATAGTCGTAGGTCAGCTCTTCCCCGCGGCAGATCTTCCTCAGGGCGAAGATGACGATGTGTTTCTGCCCGTCCACGTGGATGACGCGGGAGTAGCAGTTGGGCTCACAGGAGTGATTGATGAAACGCGCCGCGTTACCGTGCATGGTGGCATCCACCACGTCAAAGTCATCGATGCGGAACATATAGCAGCCAATGCCCTAAGAAGAGCACAACCGAGAGAGAGAGAGAGAGAGAGAGAGAGAGAGAGAGAGAGAGAGAGAGAGAGAGAGAGAAATACAGACCATGTTATCGTGTGAAAGGTGTTCGCAAAACTCCACTGCCTGCTGTTTTCTTCAAACAGACTACTGCTATTGAAAAGTCTGTACTTTGTTTTAAGGACACTGCTGAAATAGTAAATAGTCTGTGTTCTGTTTCAAGCAGACTGCTGATTGGTCGTCTGTGTTGTGTTTTCATTAGGCAGACTGTTGATTGGTCGTCTGTGTTGTGTTTTCATTAAGCAGATTGTTGATTGGTCGTCTGTGTTGTGTTTTCATTAAGCAGATTGTTGATTGGTCGTCTATGTCGTGTTTTCATTAAGCAGACTGCTGATTGGTAGTCTGTGTCGTGTTTTCATTAAGCAGACTGCTGATTGGTAGTCTGTGTTGTGTTTTCATTAAGCAGACTGCTGATTGGTAGTCTGTGTTCTATGTGGTGGCTGTTAGGGTACATGTGGTTGTTGAATAGACATTCATTTCTGCAGATCCACCCCTGGCAATGAATAAACCTCACACTATTGTTGAATTTTGTTGAGCTTGCAAATATGTGCAGGTCAGTTTCAAAGCAAGACTGATGTGTTTGTGAATCCAAGTCTTAAAACCTCACCTTGCTGTCGTAATATTTCTCTCGTTTGTCCGTGAGAACGGAGCGAATGACGGTCCCGGCGTACTCGATCACCATCTCTCCAGCCTCGATGTTTCTCTTACAGAACAGCCCACGCCCATGGATGGGCGACCTGCCAAACACAGTCAGAGCCAATGCATGGGAAATCACATGACAGCTATTTTCACCGCTATTATACGAATAAACCTGTATTTTACACTTTCAACACCAAAAACACATAAATAATAAATAAATCACTTTTTTTTCCCCAGGGGTGTAAAAGAAATGAATAAATCCCCAGATTACAAATGTTCTTGCTGCCTTTCTTCCTAGTGTCATGCCCCTGTTTGCTTTCCACTGCTCCCAGTTAGACACAAGTAGCATTTATTTACTTATGCAAAATGGTTTAAAATGAACTTGTTAATTGGTTGTGATAGGTGTAAGTGCGGCAACAACGCAAGGGAAAAAAAACATTTTTGTTACCTGTAGACTCCCACTGCTTCCTTGGAAGTTTTCTTCAGGTGTCTGAACCTCATGGCCATGGGTAGCTCCACGCTCGTGGCGCGTCTGAAAGGGAGGGGGAAAAAAAAAAGAGAGAGAATTCACCCCGTCTCTGACGGACTTCACCCATACAACAAAGCTTCAAAACAGCCACATTTCCTAAGTAAGCCTTCCCCAGGCAGTCCGTCGAGCTTTCACAATAAAGTCGCTCCTCTGAGCAATTACAGAGTGATCATTAATCAATATCGGTCTGACGATTGACTAGCAGGCTGAATCATTCATTCATTCATTCATTACTTAAGGTAAAACATAAAAAAGAAGAGGAAAAAACAACGATACTGAGGGGGTCTTGCACATATTAAGAGGTGAATTATGACAAAGGCGATTTTACAGGCAGACAGAATGGACACTGACATCCTTACGAACACGGTTCTGCTCAAATAAACCCATAAAGTGTAAAATGCTGTGTCACCTGCTGGATTTGAGCTTAACCTCATCTTCCTCTTCGTCACACGGGGTGCTGACGGGGAGCTGGCGGTGCTGAGAGGCCAGGAAGTTAAACATGTCGAAGGTGGACTTCCTGATGCGGACAGGATAAATGAGAAAATGATCAGAGAACTGAAGTAGGGACTTAAAATTGCACAATACGGATTATAAGGATCCTGGTGAAAATAAAAGGAATTACATGCTTCGATTCATTTCATGGTTAAAGTTACTGAGATGAGGATTAGTTCAAATGGGGTGATGTTAGTCAACATGTACTTCAGATTAGCCTGATAGTAAAATGACTCTTACATATACATGTTTTTTTGGTTTTTTTTTTACCTTCGCTGATTAGATACATATTTATGTATTTATATTGAACTGTGTATACGGTACCCTAATCGTTCCTTACCACATGGAATTAATCAAAGTGTAAGCTCGGTGTTCTGACAGGGGGTGTCAGTCTTACCGTTCGTAGACCTCGGCGCGGGCCGAGCCGCTGGGGTTGACCGGCAGCTCTTCTTCCGGTTTCTCGTGCTGGTGGAAACGGAAATGGTGGCGCTGGCAGGAGGCGGCGCCCTGCAGCTGCTCCAGCAAAAACAGCACGGCGTCGTGGATGACGCCCAGCGCCCGGGCCCCACTCACTCTGCCCAGGGGCAGCTGCTCCAGCCTACAGCCTGCCCGCGCCTCCTGGACCCCATCCACCACGGCCCTCCAGGCCACTGAGGAGAGAGAGAGAGAGAGAGAGAATAGAGAGAGAAAGAAAGAGGGAGGGAACAGAGGATGGAGAGAGAGAGAGAGAAAGAGGCAAGGGATGGAGGATGAAGAGGTGGACAGAAAAAAAAGAAGAGGAGTTATTGAGTTCACACGCGCCTCGAGCAGCAGGTCACCGTAGAGGGTTTTTTTTTTTTTCGGGTTTTTCACGTGCTACGCAAACGCGTTTTCTAAATTTTTAAACTGAAGAGGACCCCAACCTTCAATGCAGTCCGCCTCCACGCTGAAACCGTCGTCACTGGTGATGTGGAAGCGAAGGTGAGATTGGTTCTGGTTGGCACTCTTATCGGGATCCTGCTTCGGGTATGACGTATCCTCATCTGAACTAAAACCTAGCAGAACGAACGAACAAACAAACAAAAAAAACTGGGGAAGTTAAGATGAACGGATGGATGGCCCTTAAAAGTTCTCTTCCTTATGTATCTGACTTATCCTGCTAGAAAAGACGTGAGAAGACACGACAGAACAACTCCACAGAATGGAAAAGAGTTTAGAGTCCAGACCTTTATGGAAAGCACAGAGACGACACGTTAAGGGGTGTGATTTTAACCCACCTGAGTAGGGTCCCCAGTCTGAAAGGTCACTGTGACGAGAACTGACCCATACGTGCGTGTTTCCCTGGTTACCGCTCTCAAGCCCCTGCTGCCCATTGGCTGCATTTTCCTTTAGAGAAAATCTGGGGGGGAAAGAGTTGAAGGTACATATTTATTTAAAAAAAAAAAAAACCAAACATGTCTAAGCACACAGCACCATGTTTGTTAGCTTTTGCATTATTGCTAACCTTTTTTCTCCGAATTTATTGAGGTGATCTGCCTTTAGTCGTTCAGCGGTGTTTGATTCTGGCTGGCTGAGGTCCATCACATCCCGAACTGTTGGAGCCTTGATACGGACCTTACTAGACCTACACATCCAAAAAACAAAAAACAAAAAACAAAAAAAATCCGCTCTTCAGATGATGAAAGACAAGAGATTCAGCACAGACATAAATGGGATAACATATGCTTCCCCAATCTTGTACCCCTTCCAACCTGCTGCTGTGGTCCTCCAGGGCAGCCCGGGGCGCGTCCTCCACGAAATCCGTCCTGCATTTTTTAACGGCGGGACGTTCCGAGGCCGAGGACACCCTCTTCACTCTGACCTGAGACTGCAGACGTGACCGGGACAGGATGGCTGGCTGGGTCCTGTGACGGACGTCGGCGGGGGCTCCGAACGCATCCGGGGATGGCGTCTTGCCCAGGCCGGGGTGAATCCGTAATCGGGAGGGGCTCGGGACGGGATGGCTCTCCACCTCCCGATGACTGGCCATGGCTTTGTCGATTATAGCTTGGGCTAAACCACCGCAAGCTTTAGCTGAGCCTGGCACCCCCGGCACAGCCGTGTTCTCGGGCTCGGCGCCCCCCGAGCGCCTCAGGGACCCTTGCCCGAGCGTCCGCTGTTCGGCGGGATATTCGGGGGTTTTCCTGATCAGGACACTGCAAGGCACGGCGCTGTTGTTACTGTAGGACACGACGTGTGTGGCTGTGCCTGGACCGAAACTCGCCTGCGCCGAGTTCACCGGGGTCACCATAATTCTGGGCACGGGCCTGGGAAGGATGTTACTGCTGTGGATGACCTTAGCAATCTGCCTGATGTGGCTGTAAGGAGGGGCGTTGGCCCTGGCCGTCTGAAAGGTGTTGGTCTGCGGGTCCTTCACCAGGATCTGGCCGTAACGGTTCACCAGCAGCACCTGCGGGGCGGGCGGACCGGTCCCATCGGTCAACAAAGCGGAAACCCTCTGCTCCTGCACCGGCTTCGGAGCGGCAAGGCGAATGGCTATCGTTCGGCCTTTGGTGGCTGCCTTAGGTAGAGAATCGATACCATTGATAACCATTGGCACTGAAGTGGCAGGGTTCCCCTGTGAAAGGGAATGAACGGTTATGGCGGGCGACGAGGTTGCAAAATTGACAGGGACAGAGAAAGGTAAGGAGGTGCCCACGGGCAGAGTCAAACTGAACGTGTTTTGCTGAGCCGCGGGACTTGGAGACACGTGGACGTTTTTCGTCGGAGCCGGCGCAACGATGTGCACCTTCGGACTGTTTCTCACAGGAGGCGCTGGCGTCAACCTCACCACAGGTTCGGTCACCTTTTCTTCGTTGCTGAAAGAGTCCAGCGATGAGGAGTCATCAGCGTCCTCCGTGCGTTCCGTTTTGTCCAGCAGATACACCATAGTACCATCATCTGCTGCCACGTACTGGCCACGAGTAGAATCGGACCCCGATTCTGTTGTGCGTTCTGCTTGCTCATAGTCCAAAAGAACTTCTTCCTGAATCAAAACTTGGTCAGCATTTGGGTCAAAGACAGGTGATGATAATGAGACACCCTCTACATATGGTTGAGATGCCTCAAACGCTCCTTGTACCTCTGAAGACATCAATTCTTCAGTGGCTGTGTTAACAGCCATATCCCCACTCCGGTCCAGGAACGTCAAATCTGGTTTCGCAGACTCTATGGACGTACATTGTTCAATTCCTGACTGCAGGATGGTCACCGCATCACTGTTTTCCAACACGGTTTTTGGCTTCGTCCCATCCGAAGAGATGCAAGATGTGCTTGAGGAAGTCTGGCTCTCGCCTCCCGCTTTAGGAACAATCCCATGAGATGGCTCATTTTCCAGGCTGTGGTGACCGTATCCCGTTTCCTGAGTGTCGTCCTCTCCGGCAGACCCGTTTGTGTCGCTCTCCGAGTCATTGTCCGCTCCATCCAACTGCGAGATGGACCCTGAGGCCGGTAGTACAGCGAGACCTGTTTGGGCTGAGTCCTTGGGGCCATCGCAGACCACTGTACGAGAGAAATTCAAGTAATGGTCCATGTCCTCGTCTGCTGAGTCTGCCTCCTGTTCTGAAGTCGTGGTTGTGGAGCTGGATAAATTTCTCATGGCTGCCACGGATTTGCTGGGATCCACGCATGGGTTTTGGATCTGGTCCGACGAGCTCCTCCCCTCCTCGGTTTGCATTGCCTCTCCTTCACCTCCTTCTTTAGCACCTCCACAGTGCAAAGCCACATTGTCGTTAAGCAGAGCTTCATCGAACTCTAGGTTAGCGTTCAGCACAGAGGCCACCGCTACGTCGGTGTCCACATCAAACTGGTTACAAAGCAGCTCCTGATCCTTGGAGGACAGTGACACCGTTCCATCAGCAACATTCGGCGTGAATAAGACTTCATCCGCCAACCCAGCTTCTGCACTCTCTGGCTGTGAGGAGGCCAGGCAGTTCTGTGGTACATCAGTAGACTTGCACGGAGAAGGGGAGGGTTGCTGGGTCCTTGAGGAATGGAGGAGAGAAGTGATTGACGGAGAGCTGCCAACGCCAGTCTCTTGCTGAGGGGAGAGCCCTGAGGTAGTAGTACTGGTAGGAGTGGAAGGTTGTCTCTCCCTATGAAATGCTGAGGTGTGCAGGTTCTCATTAGTACCAGGCGGCGTGATGCTGGTGCCGAAGGTGATGGATCTGGGCCTTAAAGCGGGAGACGTCTTGGCCGGAGACGCGTTTGGACCCTTAGTGGAGGCACCAAGCCGCCACGGCCGACGAGTCTCATCAAGGTCGTTGATGGTCAGGATGTGATGAGATTTGGACGCGGCGTTGCCTGGGAAGGAAAATGGTGAGCCACAACAGGACGACTTGAGAAGAGGGAACGGTGAAGAGGAATGTCTAGACATAATGACAACGGCTTGCACCTTTCTAACATGACGATACGTAAAGTTGTGTAAAGCAACAGACAAGCGACACCAACAGGGACCTGTCAGATGGGAAAACTCTTACCAGGGGAAGGCAAAGGCCTGGATGTTCCACCTGCTGGCCTTCTGGTGTGACAGTACCCTTGGGTCTTCATCCCAGAGTCCTGTTTGGAGTGAGGAGACGGAGTTCTTGGCGGTACCTCGGCAGCCAGGACCATCTCGGTCTCAGAATTTTCCACTTCTAGAACATAGACAACAACGTAAGGCTACTTCAATAAAGGCAGAAAAAAAACCCTGTATAAATTAGAGGAGAGCAGAGGATCTTGATTTTGCAGAGAGGGATCCAGGGCCAAGTAAACCCCTAACAGTCGATCACCAAACAGAATAATGGACAGACTACCAAATAAATTCTAAAATATACCACCATGAAATTGATCATCAAAGTCAAAACTTTAATGATATGCCATTTAAGTGCGATTGTTCTGCTGGGGAGAACTTGTGTCAGACCACTGTCACCTTGCCCTGTCGACACTTAAGACTCTCACCTGTGTGAGGTTTTGGACTGTGTGCAATGGTGCGGTTCTCCTCCTGACAGTTGACCCCTTTCAGAGGTTTCCCAGACGCCGAGGGCCTCACTTCAGTCACTGTGCAGGTATACCTGCAGCGTTTACGAGGGTCGACAGTACTCCAGTACCATCGAGAACACCTGAGAATGGGAAACAAACTGTCGTCTCGCTCTTTCCACTGCATGTAGGTCAAAACTATCGGCACTGATTAAAACAACTGAACTTCTCTGACACGTCTTAGGAAAACTTTACCCCACTCTAATATTTTAATCATTTCTAATTTGAGCCAGTGACTTACCTGTATCCCACGGGGAAGAGCTTTCCTGCATTTGAAGACAGTTCTGTAAGCACGCCCAATTTTTCAATCTGCAGAGAGCCTTTACCGAAACAAAAACAACAGAGTGGCTTCAGAATATAACCGTCAGCAACAAACAGCGTACTTTGAAGAGCAGGTGCAGTGCTGGTCCAAACATTTTTATTTCAATAACAAAACTCACCAATCATCATGTTAATGGATTCGGGTTCCAGGCCTGTGAGAAACTTCCTGCGGAGGCTAATACCTTCGAAGTCCACGTAAACCCGTCGGACCACCTCGAAGCCGTTCCCAGTCACTACCTGCAACAGGAGAGGAACAGCTAAAAAGAAGTCCTGTGGACTGACTTCTCTCACTCAAAACAGTTGCTGGAGAAGAGAGACGAGAAGCCTTTAGGCCAAGAAAGCTCGTACCTTGTTGTTGACGAGGTCGTGGTGTTTGTAGCAGTAGACCTTCCTGTCTTGCTGAAAGACACAGTTGCTGACGCGGGCACACATGAAGTGGTAGTTACTTTGGCAGGAGGTGAGACAGCAGCCCACCGTCGCCCCCGGCTGGCCACAGCGTTCACAGCGCTACGGAGAGAGAGACAGGATCCATACAGGTGATCAGTGTAGGTACTCAGCTTGTGCCAGTAAACAGTTACCAAGGTGACAGATCCTTTACTCTGCGAAAAAAGAATTCTGACAGCGACTGGACACTGACCATGAACCGGCCCCTGGCGACAGCACTGTGGACATGTAACAGCGCCCCCCTGAGTTCCTGCACCTCCGCGGACCACACACAGCAGTTCACGTGAGCCCATTCGTTCTGTCCCAAATACAGCAACCTTCCAGCATCCTAAACAAACACACACACACACAGCTTCAATTAGCCATCAGCAGTGATTTTAAGCCCTCCCACTGATACAGTACCAACTGATACTGTTAAGGTCAGAAGCTGGGCTTACGTTAGGTTTGGCGTCTCCACACTGCTGACAGAGAGAGCACTGCCTTTCATCCTGGCAAAACTTCCGCTCCGAGTTCCAGCGATCCTCTGCAAAGCAACAAAAATGAACATCGTCACTGTGGCATTTAATGACAGACAGTATCACGACAGACACAGCGATCATCGTTTCAACTGCACTGCTAGAGCCGACTAGTTATTGCAGGATGAAGGGGGGGGGGGGGTGCTCAGAACCGGAATCTCAAGAATAAAAAAAAATGAAGCCGAGTTTTGGTCGCCTTTGAAATCTGCGGTTTCAGTTTGTGTGGACTTTTATAGTGTTTTGGTTACCTTGAGATTTGGGCCTCTCTTGGTCCCTCTCCTCTCTCTCCAGCCACTGGGCATAACTGTGCTCAGCCGAAGGAGGGAGGACCGCCTCCGAGAGCATACCACTGAGAAGAAAACACGGGGGGGATGAGTGGATGAGAAAAGGCATGTATCACAGAATGCAATACAGAGAGAACGAGAGAGAGAGAGAGGGAGAGAAACAGAGAGACAGGGGTGGGGGGGGGGTGGTAGGGTGAACTTTGATGTTTTACATTTGCTATATATTTTACCAGAGCACATTTCCACAAATATGTGCAAATGTCAAAAATTGTACTGCTAAACCAAAGAGCATATGCTAGCTTCTAATTAAAAAAAAAATCCCCAAAAAAACAAAACTTAAATGAATACTTTAATGCTTTGGGGGGGGGGGGGGAGCAGACTAGTAGAGATGATTCACTACAGCAGTTAAAATGGCATCATGTTTTTCTTCCTTTTTAACACTGCATTCATCATTCAAACAAATCATTAAAATGAATCCATTTCTGGAACTTCATAACAGTGTTGCTCGCAATAAGAACATTAACTTTATGGGGCAATGTGAAAAAAATCTGCAATCAAATGTTAAATCAGTTTACATAAACCATCCGTTTAATACAGTTCATAAACTCCACCAGCAAAATGAATCATTTAGAGACGTTAGCCAGATGCGCATACCATGGGAATTCCTTTGAAAGAGGGTCCCAGAGTTTCTTGTCCTGGCTACTGAACCAACTGAAAACACCTTCCAATAGCTGTTAGATGAGAGAGATAGAGAGAGAGAGAGAGTTACACCATTCCTCCATGTACTTCAAGTTTGTGCAATTTCAATAAATCAGTTCAACACCAGCTTCTCTTTGTAGTGTTGACAGAGACAGGAGAAAAAAAAAAGGGCAAAAAAAAACCAAGTACAAAGCCTTGGGTGACACATTACTTAAGTATAAGACACGCACACCTTAGCTGACTGACAGTCTGATCCCTAAAATGTCAAGGTTAAAAATTCCCTCCTTCCAAACTCCTTTACCTTTAAGTAGTGGGCCTTGGCCTGACCTGTGGGCCTCTGGGCGTCAGCACCACACTCTTCCTCCTGTAGCTGCCTCTTCATCACCTTCACCACGTCCTGATGGAATGCGTCCTGAGGGGGGGGGCGGGGGGCGCGGAAAACGACAGACAACAAGAGACAGCGTCGCGACTGATCAAAGTTTGTGGAAATTATGTGGAAGTTCAGGGCACAGCATCTTCTAATGTGATAACTTCTGACACCCTCATCAGACTCTCTTTCTATAACAATGTCCGTCCTGTACTAACAATGTCAGTCCCGTACTAAAAAGGTAGAGCAGATAAAATGACAAATTTAGAATTTACAACATTAAAAAACGTAATACGAAGAAACTCAATGTAGTACTAATTAGTTAAACTTTAAATAACTTTCATCATGCCTGTCAATGGCATCATAAGTCTATTAAGCAAATGAGGTAATAACACCTTTATTACACAGTGTAATAAGCTACATCATCATGCATCCAGGGTGTCCAGGAAACTTGCTGCTCTATACACACTGTGGTTTTTGGGTCACGGAACAATATAGGAAAATGTCAGGGTTAGGGTTAGGGTGCACAAAGCGTTCCGAATGGTTTGGTGCCCATACATGTACCGTTACATCCCTGTTATACAGTAGGTATTACAATACATGGTGACTAAAACCCTCTGTGATGAAACATGTAGAAACTTCAACACATATTCTTATCACCCCAAAATCTATGTCAGGTTGTGTCTTCAGTCAGCGTGTCCTTGTTCAACAGTGTTTTTTTAAATAGTGTAACGTTATCCGTGGACACTGTGCTGAGCTCTGTTTGAGAGAATGAAAATCTAGCTGCACGAGGTTGGGCCAAAATGCACGTCATCAAGACTCACCAGTGATGTGTACAGGCCTCTCTCAAACCTCTTCTGCACAGCTTGTAGATCACACAGCGTCTGCTCGTCCCTGGGTCCATCTGAGTCACGTGGGCCCACCTCACACTGCGCACACACACACACACACACACACACACATAAAAAATAATCAGCACTCCACCAAATGACTCAATTTAACAAGAAAATCTCATTTTTGTAAACATGAACTAAACTCTTGCAAATGCTTAGGGTGGATCTCAATGAGACAAAAATGCCCTTTCCATTCACTGTAACCAATTATATAGTCATACTAACTATAATTAACTATAATTTCCCCACTGTAACCAGTTACACCCTCATATTCAGTGATCATTCAACGCGTCAGCGGACAGGGCAGTTAAACGGTGGTCAGGCAGCACGGGAGGTGCTGCGCTGGCCGTAGGACAGAGAGGAGTCTCACTTGCTTGCAGGTGTGGAGGTGACGGGTCAGCTTGGACGTTCTGAGGCCCGTGAGAATTTTCTCCAGCCCCGCCCGCAGCACCCCCTCCACCACATCCCTCCAGTTACTGGGAAAGTCTTTACTGCACACCTTACAGGTGAAGACCAGACTCTTCTTCCCCCGCAGCCTGCTCAGGATCTCATAGAGATCATCTGTGTGTGTGTGTGTGTGTGTGTGTGTGTGTGAGTGTGTGTGTGTGCGTGTGCGTGTGTGAGTGTGCGTGTGAGAGTGTGAGTGTGCGTGTGTGTGTGTGAGTGAGAGAGAGAGAGAGTGTGGGGGGGGGAGGGGTGACAGACAGTGAGACAATGAGAAGGATACAAATAAGTCATCAGACTGACTAAATAAGTTAAACAAATAATCAAATCTAAACAAAAAAAAAATGTAAAGGTTAAATAACAAATGAGGATCTATGAATGCATGTAAAAGGTAATTCTCTCACACACACACACGTGCACGCGCGCACACACACACACACTCTCATGCTCTCTCTCTTTCGTTTACCTGTGAGTCCTTCACACCTGGCGTGGACCCAGTGGGCACACCTGGCACACTGAATCATCTGACTGTCAAACTCGTTCTCCTCACAACACTTCAGACACACTGTGCAGAAGTTACCTAGGCAACCGTCAGACAAAACACTGCATATCAGCCTTCGTTTTCGAAAATGTGTAATACAAACCAAACCTTTCTTTTTAATGTCATGTTGTTTTCTGCTGTTTTAACATTCATGGAGGAATATAATGATCTGTTTGATGTCATCTCTGACTCTTTGGTTGTGAAAACTCAAACTTTGTGACACAGAAAAATGTATTTTGGAAGTATCCTTAAAAGAAAGTGATAACCCTGTAAAACAACACAGAGAATGTAAACCCCGCATGTCTGCACAGACAACCCCTGTTTCTGCTACCACTGGTCTGGTGAATCGTCCAGTTTGTGAGACTGGGCAACGCATACTGGGACTGACCTTGGCTGTGGAGGGTGCTGCAGGTAGGGCAGAGGTCAAGCTCGGTATTCCAGGTGATATCCAAGGATTTCCCCGGAGTTACGCCGCAGCTCTTACATCGGATACACATCATGCAGACCTGCAGAGCCAAACACGTCAACACCTTAACACAGGCTGAAAGGCGACATCATCTTCTCTACGCTAATCCAGTACTATCATACTTCAGTACTGGGCGGTAATGGGCATCACATTTAAAGAACAAACAGTCAGGCTCATTATCTATACAGAGAGGCACAATTTCTAAAATAAATAGTTACAAATTTACCCACAACATCTCAACCAGACCATTAACTATTATAAATTACCCACAATATCTCAACCAGACCACTAACTATTACAGCTTACCCACAGCATCTCAACCAGACCATTAACTATTACAGCTTACCCACAACATCTCAACCAGACCATTAACTATTACAGCTTACCCACAATATCTCTAATAGACCATTAACTATTATAAATTACCCACAACACCTCAACCAGACCACTAACTACTATAAATTACCCACAATATCTCAACCAGACCATTAACTATTATAAATTACCCACAACATCTCAACCAGACCATAAACTGTAACAGCTCAGCCACAGCAGTGTGAGCAGACCACTGCGTGTTAGGACTTACCCAGGGCATATTGCACTTCACAGGTTTGGGGTATGTGGGCCCCAGGCAGGCTGGGTGGTAGCAATGGAAACACCTTCTGCACTGTAACACGGGCTAAACAGACAAACAGACAAACACTGGGCTTCAGCATTAACGCATCCACACGACTTCTCTATAAGACATTGTTATGAGTATATTTGAGAGTTAATTTAAAGTTGTTCAGAATTAGTAGGGGGTTACTTTGCCTCAGAGGGGTTTGTTTGAGTAAATGGGAACTCATCACAGAGGAAAATCATTTGAAGGTGTCAGCGTGAGAACTGTTTTTGCTGGTCCTCTCTCTCTCTCTCTCTCTCTCTCACCTTGGAGTGCTTGCTCTTGCGGCCACATACGTGGCAGAACTTGCAGCGCTGGCAGCACCAATTCTCCTTGTTTTCGTCTTTCGGGCGATCGTCCGCCGGCAGGCAGAACCAGTGAAACGGCTCACAACACATCTGACAGAAGATCAGCTGAGAACAGGGAGCAGAACGCTCAGCGTTTAACGCCACCAAAAACGTTACGACTCAAACAACACATCAGGACCCCTAACAAATTACATTTTTTTTAATCCAAAATCTAACAGTGGTTTGGGATCAGAAAAATGCCTCATTAAACAATGCTGCTGGTTTTCTGTTGAGTGAATGGTTGACGGGTTAACCCTTACATTGTGCTGCCCCCTGCTGGCACACAGCAGACACACACACTGAGGCAGGACAGGCACCGACGTTAAAATACTGAGTCCTCCCATGAGCCACACGTTTTGGATGTTACAGTCTTCCTGAGGTTTTTAAAGACAAAACCCAGAATGAAAACAGACAATCAACAGCAAAGAGAAACAACAACCAGAGGCTTAACTTATTTCGGCATGAGAAGATCCCCCGCGCACAAACCTTAAAGTCGACGCGGATCTTGTGTCTTGCTTCCTGCGGCCGAGGTTCCCGCTGCGTGTATCCGTTGGCGAGAGCGGCCAAGACGCTGGGCGGCGTGTTCTCCAAAGAATTCTGGGAACAAGTAAGATAAGGATCGTGAGTAATGTCGGGCTCTGGGGCTCCCTCCTTCTCCTTCTCCACCACCACCTCCTCCTCCTCCTCATCTTCTTCCTCTTCCATAGCCTCCTCCACCTGTCGTTTACGTGCATCCTCATCCTCCTGCTCCTGCCTGTCAGGCTGAACAGGTGCTCTCGCTAGCACAGACGACGACCTGGCTGCCTGCACCACACTGTGTGGCAGCCTCTCCAGTCGCAGTTGCAATCTGAGGTGGAGTTTAAGGGAGGGGCTTCCCGGATGACTGGGTGGGTGACGCTCTGCGGGCGCGGGCGCGGGCGCAGACGCAGACGCAGGCTCCTGGGCGGGGCCCTGTGAGGGAGGGGACTGCTGAAGCGAAAAGCGAAAGGAAAGGGGTGGAGGTGGGTGGGTCTCGGTTACAGAGCAACCACAAACACAACTCAAAAGCATGGCAAAGCGACGCGACAGCAGGCAAGACAAACACAGACAGACAGACAGACAGACCAATCACACCCTTCAGTCCAACCCAGGGCTAGACAGACAGACCAATCACACCCAATCGCGCCCTTCAGTCCAACCCAGGGCTATTCCGTTATAAATTCACATAGGCCAGATTTCAGGCCGTGTTCAGGGGGCAGAAATGGTCGGCAGCTTGTTTAAATTTACATATTTGAACCACGGTGGTGTAGAGCAGAGTGATCTATATGGTCCCAGTGCCGCTATACTGTATATATCAGCACTCACGGAATGCCTCTTGTCCAATCAAATCACTCGACCGGGACTAGCTGTTCATTTGAAGCTGCATCATTTTAACTATCTATCGTCTCTGGGCCACTGTAGGTTGCTCTTGGGCTGGACTTGGCCTGCAGGCCACCAGCTGAATAGGCCTGGCCTTAACTCTTACCTTCATCATATCCAATTACAGAAAAACAAACAGAGACTCTGATGGCGGAGGAGACGGAGGAGGTGGTGGAGGAGGTGGAGGAGGAGGAGGAAGAGGAGGAGGAGGAAGAGGAGGAGGAGGAAGAGGCGGAGAAGATTAAAAAGGATTCCTACAGTCTTTTGGTAAAAGAGAAAAAAACAGAATGGTTAAAACACCTTTGATTAATGACACCTCGTCCCAGCATCAGTGTTAGTGTGATAAGGTGTTGGGAAAAACAGGTACTTCCGCTGACAGCTAAAGAGAGAGAGTGTGTGTGTGTGTGTGTGTGTCTGTGTGTAAGAGAAAGCACCAACAGGAAAGGAATAGTGACTCACAGACCCTTGCAGAAAAGAAGAAAAGTGTGTTAATTCATGCAAAACGTTTCAGATTGTTTAAGATGTGCAATTCTGTCATGCGGCAAACATACATAATCCACCTAAAAGAAATGATTAATTAAATGAATATTGTCATCGGTCATGCATTCTGGAGAGAACAGGCACAGAGTTCATCCAGAGACGATCGACTCCACAATTGTTAACTACTGGTTACTAATAACAGGTGTGATGACATGAAATGTTTAACCAGAGTTATTAATCACATTTAGTCTATAACAGACAAGACTGCTACAACACAAAAAACCCTGAACAAAACTGACCATGTAAACTAACCATCTTTAACAACACACGCAAACAAACACACAGTAGTCGGAACATCTAGTCCTGGTCCAAGACATCTTTCTTAGTGACAAATATCCCACTTTTCAGGCATCTACAGAAAACCCAGGCCACTGATCTTACGAAGCCCCAGTGGGGACGTGAAGAGACGGTTTTCATTCGCCTGGTCACACAAATCCTTTTAGGCGTCCGTACAATTTAATACTGCCTTCGGCTACACGCCACTACCAGACAGTTCCTTTCGGAAACTTGCCGCTCGTTAAAATAAATCAGCGCTGGCTCCTGTTTAATGGTCGTTCAGGGCGGCGTGGGTGAGCAGGTCTCTGATTTATGGAGGTAAATTAAGAGAGAGTCCAGGATGTCGTTCGGGGGGGGGGTTAGACGGAGGTGAGGGGATCAGAGGTCTGATTACCTTGTCGAACCGTCGCCGTCCTCTGGGTAGCCCTACTCTTCGCTGCCTCATCAAGTTTTCCAGCGTGTCCTCGGGGCCTTCGTTATCTGAAGGAGAAGTCAGCACGTTCACGTTTTTTATCAAATGAAAACAAAAGTGAAAGGCCCCGTCAGCCTCTTTTAATAAGTAAACTGGTTTCATTTGAAGGGGTAATGACACTCGATTTACAAACACCCTCATAAACCTGGCTGAAGAGATTAAGCTCAAAGCTACTGAGACTACCAGACGTCTGTTATTTATCAAGGCCGAAGCTTAACAGACTTACCTCAGTCTGCCTCCTCTCTCTTTCCCTGGACGTGGCTACAGCGTTTTGATGTGGTTGTGAACAGGGCTGATCCTGCTCTTTTTAGGGTGAGGCTGTTTTGTGTCTGCATACTAAGATTTCTAACAACACTTTTGAGTAGCTGAATGTTGATTCACTGGTCTGAAAATTTCACTCAACTAAGAGACTGACTATTTCTTTCTTTCTTTCTTTCTTTTTTTTTGACCTGCCAGCTCTAAAAATTGGTTTGTACTTGAATTCTTGAGGATTCTGTTTATTTGCATTGGCTTAGTTCATTTTTTTGAAAATGTTTTCACTCAGGTTTCCCTAATAACCATTTGATACATGCTTCATACATATTTTCTCCAACCACATATATGAATATAAACCTCATTTCAGTAAGCACACACGCGGTGAGCGAAAGAGTACGTGTCTATGTGTGTGTGTGTGTGTGTGTTGGGGGGGGGGGTGTGTGTGTGTGTGTGTGTGTGTGTGTATGTGTGTTGGGGGGGTGTGTGTGTATGCGTGCGTGTGTGTGCATGTATGTGTGTGTGTGTATGTGTGTGCGTGCGTGTGTATGTGTGTGCGTGTGCGTGTGTGTTGGGGGGGGGGGGCGGCAAAAAACGTTACCTTGACGCGGTGGGGAGGCGGTTTTCTTTTTCTCCGTCGTCACTTCGACTGCGTCCGTGTCCGTGGAGTCGGATTCCAGCAGGTTGCTATAGCAGCGTGGCGTGACTCGTCTCTTCGGCTGCCTCCTGGAGGGGCTCAGGACTTCGCCGTGGCCCGTCGACCCCTCCCCTCTCTCGCAACCTGCCTCTTCGTCGTCCTCATCATCACCGCTGGTGGCTCCAGCGTCTGCCGACAACCTCTGTCGCTTCATCTGGACTGCGGGAAAGAGGAACCGTGGAAATAGCAGAACACGCACGGAACAATAACTTTTATTCACATAACTAGCACACTGCACAAAAAAAAACCAAAAACACTGCACAAAAAAAAAAAATAAATAACAACTCAAATGTTCGATGAAGTCATGATCTTTGGCTCGGTAAGAGCAAAGGACGCAGAAAGCAGGGCCGTCATACCTCGGTACAACTTCCCTCCTAATCTCCTCATCTTCTTTTCCTCAATCACAGAGCACTTCCTCAACCTGTGCAAGAAACCATCATACAGACCGAAATCATTCACGGGGCCATTCACGTGCATTTCATCGCTATCGTTCTGTGATCCGCACACACTGTTCCAGAGCGTTCATAAACTCTGCGGCCATTTAAGGCACAGAGTGCCGTGGAGACTCCCTCCTTCACTCACATGCAGCACTGTCGTTTCTTGTTCGGCCCTCCGTATTTGGGCTTGTCGAGACAGAACACGCACTTCCCACAGTCCTCTTCCTGGAGACAGCCCTTACAGCGGTAACACCGTCGCGACCGCAAGCCAAACCCGCCGCCTCCGCCGGACCTGCGCATGCGGACGGGCTTGGGCTCGGGGGTGCCGGGACTCTCCGGATCTGAGGGAGAACCTGCATCTACACAAGAGAGAGAGAGATTGGCAGGGAGAACATGTTAAACAAAAGAAAAAAACAAAAGAAGCAAAAAGAAGAAGAGATGAGAAAGCAGAGAGATGTGCAAGTATAAAACAACTACCACTAAAAATGACAAAAACAATAAGTAACAAAAATTACAAAATAAAAAAAAATAAAGAATGGCGACCAAACGCAGACACTGCTACATTATAACGTCAGAACTCCTTGTACGTCTACAGTCCGCAGTCGGAGTCTTGTATATTGGCGTAAAAACCGTGACGGAGTGGCGGGGCATACCCTCGGTCATGGCGGACGGGGTGATGCCCTCTCTCTCGTGCAGGGGCAGCGCGCTGAGACGGGGAATGTCGTCCGGCACCATGGCCCGCGGCTGTCCCAACGCCACCGCCGCCGCCCGACACACGTGTTTGATCCGCGGACCTTCCCTCGGATGCTCCTGTGACACGGGTTAAGGAAAGGGAAGAACATCTGCCGTCAGAGAACAGATCCTTCCACTCATTCAGTCTCTTAGTCACTGGTTGCTTTTTTTTTTTTTTTTGTCTTGATTTTCATAAAACACATTATTTTAAGTGTAATTTCTTTGTTGATTGAACAGTCACTAAAAATACCCAGCATACCTGCGGGGCTCCCTCCCTGTTTCCTCGGACCATCATCCTCCTCCTTTTCCTCACCCTTGACAATGCTGCATCTCTGGTTTGCACTGTCCCCAACAGCAGCTTCATTGTAGGGAACAGAGAGAAAACGTATTGCAAAATATACCATTGCTGCTCTGATACATCTATGTGGCAGCAAAAAAAAAAAAAATTATGACAAGTAAGTAAATTAAGTAAATAGACAAGCAAGAGTGAAGCAGGGGGAGTGTTTGTGCAATGTCCGATTGCGTCTTCTCTAAAAACGTGCGTTGAACGAGGTCTAACCTGAGAGGACTTGAGCTGTTTCTGTTGGTCGATCTTGATCAGCTGGACCTTGGCTCTCTTCAGAAGGTGGAACATGCGTCTGTTCGAGCCCGTCAGGTGGACCCTGTGGGTAACGCCCCCTTGCTCAACCACCACCTGTGTGTCCTCAGCGTCTCCGCCCTGCTCGGCTGAACCCTCCGTCTGAGCGACGTTCTCATCTGAAAGAAGAGGACAAAATCATGGATATAAGCAAAACAACCAAACGAACAAAAACAAAAACAAAAACAAAAACAAAAACCAGAGTTCCAACGAGCACCATCCAACAACATGCAGCAAAGGTTGAGAAACCTTGAATAAAACTTTCTTTAAAAAGAAACGGCATTAAACGATGAGTCTGAGAGAACAGAAAAAAAAAAAAAAAAAAATGTACAGCAAATGTTTTACCATTTTCCTGGGACGCCGCGATAACTCCTCCGTCCTGCGCGGAGGGTGCTAACCCAGACTTGCTGACGTGCACAGCCAGTCGGCGCACAACCCCAGGAGAATTCAGGTCCTCCATCTTCAGCTCAGATCTCCTCCTCCTCCTCTTCCTCTTCCCCAGAAGCACAGCGTCACCTCCCTCCTCCTTCCGGGCATCCGCTTCAGATACTCCGCCGCGACTCCCCGAGCCGCCGCTCAACACTCGCTGCATTCTTCTTTGATTGAGGCTAGCGGTGAGTCTCTTCAGTCTGTCATAAATCTTCAGCTGCGACGCGTCCCGGCCACGTCCGGATCCCGCCACCCTAAAGAAGGGCTTCCCTCCTTGAGCGTTCGTCTTCACTTCCAAAGAGCAAACCTCGGGATCTTCAGGCACCTGGAACGTCACGCTCAGCGGCTGCTGCACCTCATCTTTCAACGAGTTCTCCTTCTGCGCTTCGCTGACTGGCTCTTCGTCTTGGGAAGGTTTCTGGATCCCAGCTTGACCGAACTTCTTTTGTGGGCTCCGTGGAATGACGAAGGACATGGTCTCGTCGTCCATAAACCTTCTGGGAGTCTTGATCACCCTGGCTGACCGAGCGGTAACCACCGGCGCGAAGGCTCCAGCTCCGGGCGGAGCGTCACTCACAGAGAACCCTGGTTCTGTCTCAGTTCCTGCACTCTCTTCAGCCAACTGTTGGTCGCTCGGCTCGACGGGAGAGTCCAAATACACATACGGGTTAAGCCTTCGTCTCCGTTTTCGGGGAATAACGGGCCCCTGACGCATCTTCCGTCGCAATTCCTGCTCCGGCTTCCTCCGGCGGCCGAACAGGGCTTTCCTTCTTTTCACGCGAAAGGTCAGAGGTCGTTTAGCGGTCGCGCTCAGGTCCTCGCTCGACGCCGTGCCCGTCTCTCCGACGGGAGGCGCCGCAGGTTCCTGTCCGGCTTCGGTCCCCGCTTCTGGGGAAGTGCTCATGTCCTTACTCTTTCCCCTCTGTTTGCATACTGGTTTGGGGGACACGGCGACGTCCTGGCTGGAGTTCAGCACGTCCGTGTTGCCTCTCCGGGCGGATGAAAGCACGTCGCTGGTGCTTCTTCGGGATGGCTTTGAACTGGACCCGTGGGCCTTGCCATCAACCCCGTTCCCGTCGTTCCCGAGACGTACCTGATCAGCCTTGTCGGACTCTCCGGGTCCGCCGGGTCTCCTCCTCTTTGTTAACGTCTTTAAACTTTGGTCTACATCCACAGCTGCCTTGACAGAGCCACGAGGGGCTCTCTTTTTCCCCTTCAAGAGCGTCAGAGTCCACACGAATCTGTTTTGCTGCCTTGCCCTCCTGGACTCCCTGAGAGAAGGCCGTTCCGCACTAGCTAACGACGACGCGGAGGGGGCGATCGACGTCAGCCCTTCGTCCAGATGACTTTGGTTCTTTCCCTTTTTCGCCGCGCCTAACTTTGGACCCTGGAACTCCGACCCCTCTAACGGGTCGTCCGTAACATCTCCGTTCTCCTCGTTCTGCGAGGGCTTTTTCCCTTTCTGTTTAGGCTCAACGATTCGTACCTTTGCTGCGTTCTTGTTCGAACCGCTTACCTTGCGACCATCCTCTTTGACCTGACGAAGCTGCTCTCTGTTTGTTTTGTTTACTCTGAGCTGACCGTGACCCTGCCTGACCTTGGGCGAACCCCTCAATGTTTCCTTTTTCACACTTTCTGCTGCCTGTCGCTCACCTCTCTTGGTCGTCTTTTTCGCAGTCAGTTTGACAATAATCTTGGGCCTCACTGCACTTTGGTCGTTTTTGGAGATCCTTCCTTCCTTCCTCGGCCGTCCCTCAGTCACGGTGCTTTTTCCGTCTTCCGCAGAGGAGCCAGAGGCTCGCTGAAGAAAAACCCCAGCTTCAAGATTTCCTGCCTCGAGCTCTGGAGCTGACGGAGACTCCTCTTGTATTGATAATGACGATTTGACTACGCTTCCTTGAAAGAGACAAACAGACAAGGTTAAAATCGTATATAAAAATGAAGTGTTACCTCATCAATTTAAACACGCAGCGTTCTTAATGCAGAGAAATGTCCCGAACGTAACAAAAAAAAAAAAGAACGTCACACATGTCTCTAAAACACGACAAGACTTTATCTGTTGACACACTTACTTTCTGAAACGGTGCGGCTAGAGCGCAAGGACCAGCAGCTCTCTGCCTGAAAGCCTCGGAAATCTGCCTCCTGCGGAAAACACAGAGACAGTGAGGACCAACACGCTGTATATCCACCCCTTTGCATATGGACCCACACGTCACCGGTCTTTAGTTTAAGCTTCCACCACGTCTTAAGTTAAACATGTCTTAACAAAACATGAAACTGATTGACAGTCAGTTCAGATTTCTACAAAAACACAACAGAAGATCAGCACAGCTTCGACCCAGCTGCCAGCAATGTACCTCACTTGTCACATTCAGCAACAATGAATACAATCATGAATACAAATCAAGCAAGGTCACTCCACGCCAAATCAGACAGAATAGCAGCACGTAAATGAAGTCTCAGGTTTGATGTATAATTATTCTTTCAATTATCCAGCTGCAACCTTTTTTTTTTTTTTTTTTTTTTAACTGTTTAACCACTGATAATACGTTCAGATAGTTTATACACTGAATTTTTTTTCCTTTTTTTTTTCAGTTAAAGCCCTAGCAAATAGTAAACATAGACTGAAGAATGTGGGAAACCGTAATATTCGAACGTTTCAAATACATATTGCTAATGTATGTAAGTAATAAAAGGAACCTCTGAATCTAAGCATCACACACAGTGCAGGGATACTTCACACCTCAGGATTTTACTCACTGTCCATGGATAATCTCCTCTAGCTGTACACACATGATTATTAATAGTAATTCACCTACTTACTGAGGGGTATTTACTAATTCTACACTGGGATACTGTATTTGCCAAAAAAACAACAACATCAACAAAAAAAAAGAACACACATGTATCTCAACATATCTGAAGCTTATCTTCACTTCCTTGTCACTTTTAAAGGCCCTATCTGTAACAGCATTAGACCAGCCATGTTGGCTTGATCATAAAGTGGTATTGTCTCTGCAAAAAAAAAAATACAACCAGGAAAGAAAGAAAAAGAAAAAGAAAAAAAAGAAAAAGACAAAGAAACTCACAAAAGTACTGAAGTGTTTTCTGGACAAGCCATAAGACAAGACTGTGTGTTACAGACAGTCTTAACTACAGTGAAACCTCTGTGTTATAGACAGTCTTAACTACAGTGACACCTCTGTGTTATAGACAGTCTTAACTACAGTGACACCTCTGTGTTACAGACAGTCTTAACTACAGTGACACCTCTGTGTTAGACAGTCTTAACTACAGTGACACCTCTGTGTTATACACAGTCTTAACTACAGTGACACCTCTGTGTTACAGACAGTCTTAACTACAGTGACACCTCTGTGTTAGACAGTCTTGACTACAGTGACACCTCTGTGTTAGACAGTCTTAACTACAGTGACACCTCTGTGTTATACACAGTCTTAACTACAGTGACACCTCTGTGTTACAGACAGTCTTAACTACAGTGACACCTCTGTGTTAGACAGTCTTGACTACAGTGACACCTCTGTGTTATAGACAGTCTTAACTACAGTGACACCTCTGTATTATAGACAGTCTTGACTACAGTGACACCTCTGTGTTACAGACAGTCTTGACTACAGTGACACCTCTGTGTTATACACAGTCTTAACTACAGTGACACCTCTGTGTTACAGACAGTCTTAACTACAGTGACACCTCTGTGTTATACACAGTCTTAACTACAGTGACACCTCTGTGTTACAGACAGTCTTGACTACAGTGACACCTCTGTGTTACAGACAGTCTTAACTACAGTGACACCTCTGTGTTACAGACAGTCTTAACTACAGTGACACCTCTGTGTTACAGACAGTCTTAACTACAGTGACACCTCTGTGTTACAGACAGTCTTAACTACAGTGACACCTCTGTGTTAGACAGTCTTGACTACAGTGACACCTCTGTGTTATAGACAGTCTTAACTACAGTGACACCTCTGTGTTATACACAGTCTTAACTACAGTGACACCTCTGTGTTACAGACAGTCTTAACTACAGTGACACCTCTGTGTTACAGACAGTCTTAACTACAGTGACACCTCTGTGTTAGACAGTCTTAACTACAGTGACACCTCTGTGTTATACACAGTCTTAACTACAGTGACACCTCTGTGTTACAGACAGTCTTAACTACAGTGACACCTCTGTGTTACAGACAGTCTTAACTACAGTGACACCTCTGTGTTAGACAGTCTTGACTACAGTGACACCTCTGTGTTATAGACAGTCTTAACTACAGTGACACCTCTGTATTATAGACAGTCTTGACTACAGTGACACCTCTGTGTTACAGACAGTCTTGACTACAGTGACACCTCTGTGTTATACACAGTCTTAACTACAGTGACACCTCTGTATTATAGACAGTCTTGACTACAGTGACACCTCTGTGTTACAGACAGTCTTGACTACAGTGACACCTCTGTGTTATACACAGTCTTAACTACAGTGACACCTCTGTGTTACAGACAGTCTTAACTACAGTGACACCTCTGTGTTATACACAGTCTTAACCACAGTGACACCTCTGTGTTACAGACAGTCTTGACTACAGTGACACCTCTGTGTTACAGACAGTCTTAACTACAGTGACACCTCTGTGTTACAGACAGTCTTAACTACAGTGACACCTCTGTGTTACAGACAGTCTTAACTACAGTGACACCTCTGTGTTACAGACAGTCTTAACTACAGTGACACCTCTGTGTTAGACAGTCTTGACTACAGTGACACCTCTGTATTATAGACAGTCTTAACTACAGTGACACCTCTGTGTTACAGACAGTCTTAACTACAGTGACACCTCTGTGTTATACACAGTCTTAACTACAGTGACACCTCTGTGTTATACACAGTCTTAACTACAGTGACACCTCTGTGTTATACACAGTCTTAACTACAGTGACACCTCTGTATTATACACAGTCTTAACTACAGTGACACCTCTGTGTTACAGACAGTCTTAACTACAGTGACACCTCTGTGTTATACACAGTCTTAACTACAGTGACACCTCTGTATTATAGACAGTCTTAACTACAGTGACACCTCTGTGTTATACACAGTCTTAACTACAGTGACACCTCTGTGTTATACACAGTCTTAACTACAGTGACACCTCTGTGTTACAGACAGTCTTGACTACAGTGACACCTCTGTGTTATAGACAGTCTTGACTACAGTGACACCTCTGTGTTATACACAGTCTTGACTACAGTGACACCTCTGTGTTATAGACAGTCTTAACTACAGTGACACCTCTGTGTTACAGACAGTCTTGACTACAGTGACACCTCTGTGTTATACACAGTCTTAACTACAGTGACACCTCTGTATTATAGACAGTCTTAACTACAGTGACACCTCTGTATTATAGACAGTCTTAACTACAGTGACACCTCTGTGTTACAGACAGTCTTAACTACAGTGACACCTCTGTATTATACACAGTCTTAACTACAGTGACACCTCTGTATTATAGACAGTCTTAACTACAGTGACACCTCTGTGTTACAGACAGTCTTAACTACAGTGACACCTCTGTATTATAGACAGTCTTAACTACAGTGACACCTCTGTGTTACAGACAGTCTTAACTACAGTGACACCTCTGTGTTACAGACAGTCTTGACTACAGTGACACCTCTGTGTTATACACAGTCTTAACTACAGTGACACCTCTGTGTTAGACAGTCTTGACTACAGTGACACCTCTGTGTTACAGACAGTCTTAACTACAGTGACACCTCTGTGTTACAGACAGTCTTGACTACAGTGACACCTCTGTGTTATACACAGTCTTAACTACAGTGACACCTCTGTATTATAGACAGTCTTAACTACAGTGACACCTCTGTATTATAGACAGTCTTAACTACAGTGACACCTCTGTGTTACAGACAGTCTTAACTACAGTGACACCTCTGTATTATAGACAGTCTTAACTACAGTGACACCTCTGTGTTATACACAGTCTTAACTACAGTGACACCTCTGTGTTACAGACAGTCTTAACTACAGTGACACCTCTGTGTTACAGACAGTCTTGACTACAGTGACACCTCTGTGTTATACACAGTCTTAACTACAGTGACACCTCTGTGTTACAGACAGTCTTGAGTACAGTGACACCTCTGTATTATAGACAGTCTTAACTACAGTAACACAGAAGTGTTAGACAGTCTGACCCTTACTCGATGAGCTGAGAAAATAAGGCAGGAAAGACTGACTGACGTGACCCCTGAAAAACACGCTGAAGCTTAAACATCTACCACTTACACAGAGCGAGAGAAACCAGTATTTGGTTGGACGAGGACTCCAGAAATGGAATTTGCATTCAGGATCAATGAAGCCTGTTTCAGGCTTCTGATAATGAAGTATAACAAGTCTGATAAGTCTCCAAGGTTGGAATACAAATGAATACACACCAAATCCACCACGAGGAGAGGGAAGACCGACCATACAATGCATCTGCACACTCCCAGAAGTGCTCCCAATCGACCACGGGCTCTCCTTTAATGCCTTCTGTTTGTGAATGCTGCTATTCTGGTTTCTGGGTTTCCTGTTTCTGCCTGACAGGTAATGACAGGCCACCTGAGCCTAACACACCAAACAGCACACAAACACGTTCTCGGCCACCAAAACATAAAATCAGCATCGGTTTGGTAGCAAGAGGAACAGGGTGAGAGAGCATTAATAACACATTTTACATTACAAACTCGACACAAAAATACTCAACAATAAATCACGCGAGTCATTCCCAGAGCAATGGCCACACTGTGCTTTTGAGTCAAAATGAAGGGTCCCATACAGTCAGTATGAATCCTTCATTTTACACACACACATACATGTACGCGCCAGCACACAAACACACACGCATGCCCACGCGCACACAACCACACACACATTACCGCAGGGCACTCATCTCACTGCTGTGATCACCGGGGATGAGTCTGGGCAGTTGATCAATCAATTAATTGACCAGTAGAGTCCATGTCAATTTTCAGATTTGAAATACAAACTGAAATAGATATATTCAAACGACTTAAACAAGGCCAAACTAATTAGGGCGGAATTGTTTCAGTAAGGCCAGTGCAAGTGGGGGCCTCACTGTCAACACCATCTGTTACTGCATTTTTTTTTTTTTCTGAGCTAGTCATAAGGATTAATACTGTAATAAGTAGGGTTTTTTCACACTGACTCAGCAATGTGACTTTGAAACAAATGCAAATTGTTTCAAGGACTTCAGTTAGCCTAACACAGACGACCACTGTTCAAATTTTTTTTGTCTTTTTTTTTTTTTTTAACATCAGTGACCACAGCTGAGACTGAAGAGCTTAGAAAATCCACCCCAAAAATATAATTTTTAATCCTGCGAACTCTGAATGTAATTCCCCGTTCAGACAAAACTCATATCTGAACAACAAAGGCTCATAAATGTTCAGCCAGAGAAAAGAGCATTTATGTCGACAATGTACAATTTCTGCCACTTAAAACAATGCGTACACTGACCCAATGCAGGCAGGCTCACATTAACATGACACAACACAATTTGAACTTGACAGCGATGGGGGAAAAAAAAAACTCACTTCTGTGTGTGAAACAGTTACGAGGTCTTCAACTTGAACAGGGCATTTACCACACACACAGGGCCAGACCACTATCAGCTGACATGCATTTACACAGCTCTATAAAAAAAGAATTTCACACAGAAGACTGCAAATTGTTTGTTTGGCTTTTCTTTTTGTCAGCATAACAACCAACGCTCTCCTGATCATAACCAAACTGACCGACGTGGGTGTCAGGACACTGCCCCATCCTGCAGAGCAGCCCCCCCCCCCCCGTTCAGACATGCACTGCAACCCTAAATGTATCTGGACTCTACCCGGAGGAGCTGCATGTGAGAACACAAAAGTCCGAATCGGTCGGAATCGGACATTAAAAGGACTTTACTCTATCAGCTCACTAGTACAAAGTCCACTGTACGTCGATGTGAGTCCATGTGTGAATAGAGCAGATCTTGGCCGGAGAATGCACAGCCAGCAAGTGGGCGTATTAGTAGTATTAGGAGTTGTAATCAGTCTAGGGCTAGGCTCTCGCTGGTTTTAATTCAGTTCCTGACACGATCAGGATGGTAAAATATGGATCCTATGTCTGTGTCTATGCGTCTTCTCTCACACTCTTTCCAGTCAGTCACTCTGGTTGTGATGATGAACTCACGAGCTGTCGTTAACGTAACCATTAATCAAATCCTCTTTACGAGGCAGAAATTTTAGGAATTTTATATTGAATGCAGTAACTTACGGGCCAGTACTACATTTATCCAGTGCAATGCGGTTATCGTTATAATATTACAAGTTAAATGAGCGACCGCTCATGTGAAGAGGGTTTTTGCACTAGGCATAACTTACTGCTGCAGCCATGTGAATAAAAGTAAAAAAAAAAAAAAGAGTGCTGAACAGGGAGGTGAGGACAGGGGAGAGGCGGAGTTTGTTTTTAAACAACGTGGCTTGCAGGCGGTGTCAAAATGTTGTTCGTCTCAATAAATACGTGTCTCTTGAATTTACACACTTACGCCCATTTGCTCTATCGGTTATGACTCGCATATGATAATTTCCCTCAAAATATGATCATTTTAAGCCTCTGGTATGATACTTTAACATTTCTCATCTGGCAACGTTGCCCCTTGCCTAAACCAAACGGAGAGAGGTGAGAACGCGTCTGACACAGACAGTCTCCTGTTGTGTGCCACATGTGTGAAAGGGCAACTTCGGACAATGTCCAGACCTAGTCTCTGTGGACACAGTCCGTAGTGCACGTGTGAAAATGGCTTTAGTCTCAGTTCTCTGCTCCCCAGTCTTTCTGTATGCTGAGAGTCCCACGGAACACAACTGTCTGCAAAGACCCCCCCCCCCAGGAGGGAGAGATGGCAAGATCTTTCTACCCCAGCCTTCTGTCCTCAAGTCAGTCACACACATACACACACACTGCTCGGCTATCGGCTATGTGCTTCAAAGCTGACAAAACTCACATTTTCACTGCATGTGAATAGGTGAGAAATGCTCCACCTGTCTCCTGACTGCATTTGAAAATGGGAGATGCCTTTCACCTCCCAGACTGGTTCACGCAGTCATGCAAAACAACTACATCTACATACAAGCATGGATGCACAAGGTGGAAGAAACCATCCCAGAGAACAACCATCAACAAGGCAAGACCAACACATACTGTTTTCACCGAAGCGTTAACTGATGGACCTATTTGGCACTGACACCTGCCTAGTTATCAGTGTCGGCATTCAGGGTATGAAATGTATGTATGAAAGAAACAGGTTTCATATTTTTGTCTCTAGATGTTTTACACACTGCTGTTTTCAGTCAATCTAGTGTAGAAGGCACATGTCCACGAATTAAAATAATTCAAAATAATTTCTCATTTCTGAAATGCCGGAGAGGCGGCAGAGAATGCAGCGCTACCCACAAGCGTGTTCAATAAAGCGTAACTCAGGGGTTTTAAATGGACGATAAATCTATGGCCCAGTGGGATGTCATGGCACAGTTCCAGAGGCACTGAAAAAAAACAAAGTGTGATGATTACTGATGGGGTTTCTTCCCTCTGTGAAAACAGACGCCCTATCCAAGGGTTTCAAAAGACAAGCAGCCTTTTCAATGGTAAATACCAACTCTGAATTAAAGGGGAAGATCACTGTTTTAGACCTTCCAAGAGGCACAGCGTAGTGCCGTTAACAGCGGTGGGACGTAACCGCGGTAAAACGCTAAATGAACTAAGCAAAACGAAATTGAGACCACACGACACAACCAAAGACCAGTTTTTTTTTTACATGTAACATGTCCTCTGACATGTTGGTGGGTGTTGGTGGGTAAACTTGTTGATAATGGTGGTGAGGCAAATGCAAACAACAGAATACTGGCAAGGACTGATCTCCTGAAACAGCCTACAGTTCAGCTATATATATATATATATATATAAAAAAAACACTTACTTGATTTAAAAAGCAACAGCAGACAAAGACAGACAGACAAACAATGCCACAGAATAAACTAAACAATTTGGTGTCTTTCAGACCATCACTATTCAGCATCACTATTGTCATCAGGACAGATTAACAGCTTAATACATCTAACGACTGAACACTGAACAGGAAGCTACATTTTCAGTTATGATCTATTCATTTCTGTCCCCCGACACGTTCTCGCATACATATTAGACAACCCAGAGCGAACGCAGTGCAGAGGTGTGTCCCATCAACTGTATATTCATGCACGTGTGTGTGTGTGTGTGTGGTAGAGGCCTATTTTCTGTCAACAGAATATCGGTCCACCGGACAATGGTACAATACACCCCTAACTCGGCATACATTTCAAAACTCTGCAATCACTTACGCCAAACTCGACACGCCTACGTCACCATCAAAGTGTCACCAGGTGCAGAAATGATAAATGGAACATTTGTGAGAGAGATTCAAAACTGCTCAGGCAGCGGTCTTCCGTATTTAACTCCTGCTCCAAAAAAACATGAACACGCTGAAAAACATGTCTTTTCTGTTTGTGGCCATGTTAAATGGATCGAGAGTTACTTGTAACCTATACTGCAAGCTCTAGGCGAGCTGCATCTTTATGCATACGTCACCCAAGACGACGACTTGGCACCTGGGAGTATAGGTTCAAAATTGTCAGGTGCATTAAAACATCTGATACCAATTAGCATTTTGAAACGTTAAGAAAACGTCTGACTGCAGGATCAATGTCTTGACTTCGGTGACAATAAGCGCTTTCGATAAGTAGTTAGCTTCGAGCAGTTGTGTAGTTATCTGCTACTGACGCGCTAGTAATTTCACACCACAAAATGCAAAAGAAATTTCTCTTCAAAGCAGAACTAAAAATTGATACCACGCAAGCAAGCAACCTGTAGCCAAGGCAACACTGGGAACAGTGAGCGAAACTCCCGCCATGAAAAGACGATAACGCAACAAAAAAGCCAAACCCAACTGGGGTTAGACGTTTAGCTAACGAAAGTTTGCTCAACGTTAGCAAGCGTGTATGTGAGCGCATGGTGTGAATCGTGCGGTAGTTAACTAGCAAAGTTTGCCTCGTTTCAATGTACGATGATCTTATGTTGTCAACGCTACATTTAATACAAGGCTGCACTGAGACCTATAGAAATTACTGAATATGTTTTCTTCCTTGTTTCGAGGGCAATGCAAAGTACTGTTACTAACCTCATCGCTCTCACTTGAGTAAAAACCCGCCTCTGTCTTACGCCTGTGTTTCTCTCCAAGTCCCAATAAGCGCAGAAGTGACGGGTCGTCTTTAAGCGTTCCTCCAATGTTGATGGGCCTTGGCCCGCTTAACCGCAGCACTCCGTCTTCATCCCCCAACCTCCCGATTCGCAAACGCTTCTCCGTCCGCAGTTGGCTGCGAGATGTTAATGGCCGACCCGGGAAGCGACAACGAACTACGGAAGAAATGTTTGTGCCAGCAGCAACAACCGAGGCTGATAATCCGCCTCCTGTTGCCGCCATTATTGTCGACCACAACAACAACGACACTGCTGCGCTCGCGCTTAGTCGAGAACAAGATGGAAAGGCGCGAGACAACGGAGTGTCAGCAAGGGATTGTGGGAAATTGAGTTATTCTCTGGGTCCTGAATTGCAAAGTAAGTGAGGCGTTAGCCTATTTTTACCCAAATGTCTAGCTCACCGCTTTTTAAATGGGACTAAATAATGCAAAAGAATCTCAGTGCAATATCTTGCTGACACTGTCGCGCTCAAATGTAGTGATATAGGTATTCCACTCAAACTGAGCAGAGACCACAATTTAAAGTCCCCTGTTGATGACGTTATAATTTATATGAAATTATAGTTGCGTTCTGGTGAGTTGCTGAGCGGACAACTGCGAGTCAGTCAGCAACATCTGTCGTCGACGGGATAACTAATTTCTATCGGTAAAATGAGTTGGAATTCAATGCAGCGCTTACAGCAGAGCACACATTAAGACCCCTCAGGACAGTGTATGCAAAGTATGTCAGTAAATAGCCTGACAAGTTGATAGAATGCACAAAAGTGCAGCCGACATATATACATTTTACGCCTTATCAGTTTCTATCTACCTGAAATGAATTCATACGGATTGAAATTTACTGGAAATGTACAAAACACAAAGAAAACATTCTCACGGTTAACAAGGAAACATTCACGTATGTCATGACGGCTATCATGTTGCGTTTAATGCACATGTTGTAACGTATAAAAACGCTTAGGGCGTTGAGTAACTGCTTTCTGAAGTTTGTCCGCATAACCTTTTACATGTAGAAGGACGTTAACTTCCCGCCAGGTTTCATTATCAGTGTTTGGAAACATCATTGTCGCTGTCGAGATTTCTTGGCATTTACCATTGCTGTCTCAGTTTATTAGCACCATAACAGTTTTCTGACAAGACTGTCTTCGGCAACAAGGCGCGAACGCCTGTGCACCTGCTTAAAACTAGACGGTGCGAAAAAAAAATCATTTTAAAGAACACAGTGTGCGCAGCAGTCAAGAGATTAGACACACGCTAGATTTACAGTTTTTCTGTCGTTTTCGATTTGTTATCAGCAAATTCAACCGTCGTGATCAGTTTTAGTAAATGAATTTATTACAGGTCTTATTTAATGATTTGCGCATGATATGATTTCTGGATGATATCCAATGATAATGACAGTTGACCGAAAGTTGATTATCACCTCTGATGATCATTTCTACGAGGTTATTACAATTTCGTCGCAATGTCAAACAAACTGTAAAGGAGTAAAATGTCACTGTCAATGTCAGTGTAAGAGGGGACTTAAATGGGCTATGAGTGAAATACAAACTCAAACCAGAAAAGATAGTTTAAGAAGGTAAAAGAGCAAATGTCGTGTTTGACGATAAATAACTTTCCCCGTCGAACTTTTTTTTTTTTTTGCTCCTGCGACATTTGCGGTTTCAACCACAGGGTTATTACATAGTACTGCTCCACTTAAACGTTTTTTTTTTTTTTTTTTTACAAGTGTTTCGCTTACATTTCTGTCGCAGGTATTAACTGAACACCTAAACAACCATATGCATGATACCGGTTAATAACGTTTGGCTAAGGGTAGGCCATACCAACACCTTTATCCATACCAGCAGTACTCGTCTATCGGCGTTCTCAACTATATCGAGTGATTGTATGTGACTTTATGCTTTATTCGGGCCTTACCTTCTGTGTACTTATCGTGGTTCACCGTAACACCTGCTAGAACGAACACTTGGGTTAACTGCACCCAGCCAGGTGTGGTTCCCCAGTAAATAACACAATTGCCATCCCTTAATGCGCAGGGTCCTGTCGTCAGTTGTTTGGCCGTCTTGACTGGGGGAAGAGATTCTCGTGATTCTGAATGAGGAATGATTGTTGAAGGAACATTTGGCTAGAGATTCAGTGATGAAGATTCAGTTTGCTGTGTGGTCTTAAATTACAGTGCTGGTGCTTACATAGAACTGAGGAAAGTCTCCTCTACCATGTCTTCTGTGTGTTAGTTCAACATACAAGAAAAAAAATAGACAAGCCACTCTGAATCAACTGATGACAGTTATCAGTCTCTGAGAATTACTTGGCACTTCAGTTTGACAAGAAACTCATACAGAGAGGGAAACTGTGTGATGCATAAACCTCTCCCTACACCTAAAAATAAGCATTCGAGACCAAGGTACTGCAAAAAACCCTGGAGTGTACCGAGCAGTGGAAAAGAGTCATGAGGCCACATGATCAATCCGCAAACCAATCCAACATCGAGTCCAGGGATGAATGTGTGGTACATGCTAAGACTAGCCAAATAGACCCGAGTGCTCGTTCCCCCATGTGAAAGGGCCTGATGGATCTGTTATGAGGTTATAATCACTGTATCCTGGTACAGTTTAAGTCCAGTCAGACCGCCCAGAGGGCAAAGCGAATCACCAGCATAAACAAAGAGCCATTCTGATCAGTGATCAGTTAGATCCTGTGGTGAAGCATTTTTAAACCGATGACAATGGTCAACATCCCATAATGACAATCTCCCTGTCCACAGTGGCATGAGTTGCAGGGGTGGAAAAAGTAGAAGTACTCTTGCTTAAAAAAAACAGCACCCTCCCGAAAAACACTAGAGTAAAATAGTCACTCATTCACGAACTTCCAAAAACAGCGGTCAGTCTAACTCTAGAGTACCTCTTTTTTTTTTTTTTAGCAAGAGTACTTCTACTTTCACTTCCACCCCTGATGAGATGTCACTGAATGATTTGATTAAGCATGAAAAGAATGTAAACCAGTCTCTGTCATCAGATGTCTTAGCACTCATCAGAGATTCAAGGGCTTGCCACCAGCAACATCAAAACTACTGGAAAATGACTGAAGTTCTTGTCCCCCCAGTTGAGTTCCAGACATTTGTAGAATATGTATCAAGGTCCGCAGATGCGGTTCCCATGGTTACTGGTGACAGTGTCATAGTTCATGTACTAATCACTGTTCATGTAATATTCATGTACTGTCTGTAAATGCACAGTGTATGTCAGTCTTTCACTGCGGCGGCTTCCTCTGAAGGACACTGACATACTTCAGTTCAATTCAAACAAAAACGTGAACAACTGACCTTACATGCAGCTTTGACCGGGTGGACACGGACAGATATTACAGGAAGACCATCGCACAATCATATGTGCTTTATTTCAAGAAATATGGTCTCGACAGACATGAATGATCACATACTACTAACAGAACAAAAATATTTGTCAATTGCTTTTTTAATAATTCGACCATAGTACATCAGGCCGCTGGTTTTAACAGTGTCTGTGTTGTATGTCTATCATAAACACTCATTTTAATATACTCCAACTGATGTAGTCCCACTGTCTCCAGCAGCATTGCTATCTCCCCAGTGTCCCCAGGCCAAAAAGATGAGGGACTTTGCCAAAACCGTGAGTATGAATGCTGTAAGGTACCACAGGTACGGCTAGTCTAATTTAAGGTACATGGGAATAGATTGGCCATTTGTGGACATATGCAGGCAACATAAGGTGGATGCAAACAGTTCAGAGTTCACATTGAGTGAGAGACAAAGCACGATTCGCTTAAATAAGATTAATGGAGGGTGGAAGGTGGGGGTGGAGGGGTGGGGGGGGAGTTTTCAGGAGACGAGGAGGTTTAAGCTCGGGCCTGTTGCTGCTGCTGGAAGTCCGCGATCCGGCTCTCCATGATGGGGCGGAAATGACGGATCAGTCCCTGGAGGAGGACAAAAAAAAAAAAAAAGGAGAGGTCACTTTTCCATAATTCATAATCAAAAATATTATTCTTAACAGCAGTACATGTGACTGAAAGACATATTTGGAACATCTCAACGCCCAGTGAGCTGCTTACACAAAGAGCATATTAAGTCATCAAATGCGCCATTGGTCAAAACCAAAACCAAAAGTGATTTAGCTGAGTATCTATAGCGCACCTTCCCAGCCACCCAGGGTAGTCTTGGATCATTGGCTATTCGCTATCATTAGAATGAAGGGGATTCAGTGTTGACGACTGAGATGAGTAAACACTGGTCACGTGCAGGGGGCAGGAATAATCCGTGATGTAATCACTATCTAACTGCAGTGCTATAAGAAGCCTTATAAGGCTTGATGTTAAGTCTTGTGAGGTTTGATTTCAGTCAGAACGCTGCTGACCCAGAGAGAGGCCTGTATAGGCAGTGAATAGAAAGGCAGCTGACGAGGTACTGAGACATCCCCATTGTGTGGAGAGTTAAAGAGGCCTTTCAAACTGAGGAGCTACTGTAAACCATTCATTAGACTCAATCTGGATCTGCAGAATCAGAAGCGGGAAAACTAGTCTATCTGGACTCTCTCAGCGTTTGCAGAAACAAAGATTTTGATCTAATGGCTTGGCTGAATGTTTTCCTACACGCTTAGGTTTATCATTCTAAACAGAAATAGCTGAAGTTTTAAGTGTGACAACAGATAAGAACTGCAGACCTCACAAAACACACACACACACTCACATTACACTTGACACCATGCATAACACATCACTCGTAACAAAAACATCTGCGACCAGGACAGTTTCTCAGGTGTGGCCGTAGATGTTTCTCAGGTGCTACGTTACCTGGACGGGCCACGCCGCTCCGTCACCCAGTGCGCAGATGGTGTGACCCTCGATCTGTTTGCTGATTTCCCAGATCATATCGATCTCGGCCTCCCGCGCGTCGCCCTTCACAAAACGCCACATCATCTTGTTCATCCAATCCACGCCTAGATGTAAGCGTACGACCAATGAGAACGAGACTTACACAAACCCCTCCCCCTCACAGAACGTTTCATGATGTGAAGGTTACATAACGATTCTCGACCACAGCCGACATTCACGCCTTTACTGAAACATCAAACCACCACTGCAGAAGATGATATCGGAGGAGGTTTCCGCTCTCTCTCTCTTTGCCTCGTGTCAAAATGATTTAGATTTGTGATAAGAAACCTCATCAGGAAAATGTGGTTGTGTTATGCAGTTCCTTACCCTCCCTGCAGGGGGTGCACTGGCCACAGCTCTCATGTTTGTAGAACTCAATTAGGCGGGCAATCGCTCTGATTACATCCGTCTGTCAAAGGATAGGACTTCTGTTATCAAGACACATTTATCTGTTTCTGGCCGTCTCTTCATAAACAAACTGTTTTTATACTCAAGGAGAAAACTTCACTGTTTCCCTTCATGACTGATATATAAAGTGGGTCACCTTTGTTTTTTCACATCTAGTATACAATTTATTAGTTTGACACTCTGGATCAACTCTAAACCAGTTCTCATTCGGTAGAAACACACACCGATTCAACTCCAAACCTGTTTTCATTCAGTGCAAACTCGCACTGGATCAACTCTAAACCTGTTTTCATTTGCCATCTGAGGATTTAGATTCTGAACTGTTACAGAGAAATTAGTGAATCCATTCCTATCCTTTTAATCATTCTCTGAATAGATAGGAAACATTGTATCTGTTTACAAGTTAATTGGTTTTATCTGTGCTCAGAAATATATTACAAATCTGTGATCATTATCATGGCATTCAACGTTAATTGTAAAAACTGACTGACTCACTGTAATCATTCATTTCAATTACTACATTTTCATGGGACCCCAAGTTTACGTTGTCAGTGTCTGTGTGGATGAAGTGTGTGTGAGGAGAAACGCTATCACTGTCAGACATATGAGGAGCAGGAGACTCAGAGACCTCAGGGTGACTCTTAACATTAATGACTCTGTTGTGGTAACATCTGCAGTCATTGACTCGTTTCACGGTCAGGTCAGGCCTGGAATCAGCCAATCAGGAATAAGAGAGGGCTTTGACGTGCCACATACGGATAAACTGAAGGGAGGTTGTTTGAGGCGTAAAATGACACTGCGTGCATTTTGGAGTGGAGTTGTTTGTCTTTGAAATGTAACTCCTGCAAGTGTAAATAAACTCTGCTCTGCTTCTCACAGCCTCCGACAGGTCTGGAATCAGTAACTCTGCAGAACTCTCCCACCATTCCCACCACCAGTCTGAGCTCATCAGAGTTTTCAGTGAGACACACGAGAAGAGCCAAGTCTTTAGATCTGTCCTTAATTCGTTGAAATATCCCGTCTCAGAGAAAGGGAACGTGTAAAAGGTGGTTACGGGCGAAGTGAAGACTTACTGATTTGTCCATCACTATGACCGCGGCCGTGCCCAGGCCCGTCTGTGCCTGGATGAGTCCGTCAAAGTCCATCAGAACCTCTTCACACACTGGTCTGGGAATGAGTGGAGTGGACGAGCCACCGGGGATCACACACAGAAGGTTGTCCCAGCCACCACGGACGCCCCCTACAGGACAGAAAAGGTATTAGGCTGCTTGGTCACAGCTGCTAGGCAGAGTTCCGACACTACAGGGCCACATATTTAGCAAGCATAAATTATGCTCCATTACAGAAACAATGAAAAAATCCTTTCCTTTCCTATTTATTCATTCATTTTCGTGGTAAGACAGAAAAAAAAGATCTAACTGGTGTTGAGGTGTATGAGGTCTGCCCAGGTGCTTGTGGACACGCAGCGTACCTGCATGTTTCTCTATGAGCTCCTTCAGGGGAATGGACATCTCCTCCTCAACTGTGCAGGGGTGGTTAACATGGCCCGAGATATTGAAGAGCTTTGTCCCAGAATTCCTCTCTCTGCCAAATCCTACAAACCACGTTCCGCCACGACGGCAGATGGTCGGCGCCACGGCCACCGTCTCCACGTTAGCAACTGTCGTCGGGCAACCGAAGACACCTGATGACAGTCAAAGGAACGTGTTTGTACAGATGCAATCACCTGACCTTAACAGAGAATTTCATTTAACACAGAAAGACTGAGCATTTTAGCCGTTATTAATCATTTCCTAAATTGAGCGAACTTCATTTCCAGACGTACGATTTTTACTGAATGTCATTTCTTTGATCACGTGTTTACGGAACTGCTGTCAGTACTCCTCTGGTCTAGTAACCATGGCAACCTACAGACTCATGCGGACTGTAAAGAAGCACCCCCCCCCCCCGCGTCTCCGTCGCCCTCACACTCACCCACGTCAGCAGGGAAGGGAGGCTTCAGGCGGGGCTTGCCCTGTTTGCCCTCGATGGACTCGATGAGGGCCGTCTCCTCGCCACAGATGTAGGCTCCCGCCCCGCGCATCACGAACACGTCGAAGTCGTAACCAGAGCCGCAGGCATCCTTCCCGATGAGCCCTGCCGCGTAGGCCTCATTAATGGCCACCTGGACACGGAGAGGGAGGTGAGTCGGGTAACGGTGAATCGTCAGATCACAAAACACCTGGGTTTAACGGTCTACCCGTTACGACAAGCTTTCTTCAGAAGCCCAAAAAGAAAGTTACGAGGAGACGACAGAAACACAGCAGGACTTTTTTTTAGTGCTACGGGACAAGACTTTGGGACCCTGGTGCCTCATTTACAACATGGTATTTAAAGTGCTCCCGCTCCCCTTATCACCCCATGTTTATGCTTTATTTCATGAATGGTGGTTTCTCTGTCCTGCCTGTTGAGTGTTTTCACGTTCACACACCTGCAGATTGGAGGACTCGTTGTAGAACTCCCCGCGAATGTAAATGTAGGCGGCACGGGCCCCCATAGCTCTGCCAGCAACCAGGCAACCCTCCACCAGCTTATGAGGGTCGTTACGCATGATCTCTCTGTCCTTACAGGTCCCAGGCTCTCCCTCGTCTGCGTTCACCACCAGGTACTTTGGCCTGAGAGCGAGAGAGAGACAGAGAGAGAGAAAGAGAGAGAGACAGAGAGAGAGAGACAGAGAGAGAGAAAGAGAGAGAGAGAGAAACTCAGAGCTCTTTCTTTGCTCTTTTGAACATGGTCTGTGGGGTAAGGAACTGAACGACATTCTGAGAACACTGTTCTGCTCTGTGGTTGCCACGGAGATTGACTGGGATCACAAACCTGCCGTCACTGGGTTTGTTCATGAAACTCCACTTCATGCCTGTGGGAAAGCCGGCACCTCCTCTGCCACGCAGACCCGAGACCTTGATCTCATTGAGGATCCAGTCCGCTCCCTTCAGCAACATCTCCTTGGTTTTGTACCAATCTCCACGGCTCAGCGCCCCCTTCAGCCTGGGAGGGATATGGTAAAATCAGTATCCTCATAAACCAGTAACGCAACATAGCAGGCATACAACACAACTATCCTGACTATGATGGTACTTAGACCATTTCAACTTCATAAGAGCTGGAATGAGCAGGTCCTGATTTACAGCTGTAAGAACAATCTGACGTTTGAGACCACAGCGGGTACCGTGGTTTTGTTGGCACAATGTTTGGGATTCTGATATTCGGTTTTTTGCTTTTTGGTGGGTTTTTTGTACTAAATGTGGGCTATCAATACTGGCGAACTGCAAAACACATTTTGTCAGCACATTACTGTACTATACTTATACTTTTTAATTGCACTGTTCAAATGTGGAAATACCGTAACACTTCCAATAAACGCAGACGCGTTTATTTACTTTAATTACTCGACTTTACCGGCGTTTACAGGAGACTCAGTGATAATAAAGGACCTGCTTTTATTTCAGCTGAAGCCATCAGGCTTTTCCAATTTATTGGAAGCTGAACTGACCAGGAAAATTCACAACGTTTTTTTCCCCCCAAATAGCCTGTGTAACAAACGTTATACGGCACAGCGCTCTTATGAGGCAACTCAAGCGGTTAAACACGGTCATCGCAGCCTATGGAGGCAACTCAAGCGGTTAAACACGGTCATCTCAGCCTATGGAGGCAACTCAAGCGGTTAAACACGGTCATCTCAGCCTATGGAGGCAACTCAAGCGGTTAAACACGGTCATCGCAGTGAAACACGGTCATCACAGCCTATGGAGGCAACTCAAGCGGGACTCACTCAGTGAAATACGGTCATCACAGCCTATGATGGGAAAGCACTGTCTAAACAGCAGTATCACCGTAAATTCAGGCGACCACGATCCGAAAGACCGCTTGTTTAGATCATTTATGTTTAACTTTATGTTATGTTTATGTTTAATTATGTTGAAAAGTCGTGAACAGATGAACAGGCATAAGGCAAATTTAATTCACTAAAACATTACCTTGTTTTTTGTTTTTTTAAAAAACACATCCGCTTTCCTCTTCATAGCCTGAAAAAACACTGTGCTGCCTTTTTAGCCGCAAAAAATAAACAGGACTACAGTAAGCATTTTAATCCACTGCTCTGTCGTATTATAGTCACAAAAAATAAATACCGGCATAATCCTCCCCAGTGTTTATTTGAGGCAGGCGTTTAATTCACTGAAAGGGTCGCGGATACCGGTGATTGTGAGACACCTGCGTTTATCGGAGACTGGGTTATTATTGGAAGTTTTACGAGATATCTCCTGACATCCCTCTCACTCACAGCATTGAACGGCACACTTCAGTTCACTCTGGCCGTGAAAGAGAGGACCCAATGCCAAACGCGTGATAACAGAACCGTTTAAATGAAGTCGTTACAGGGGAGAGGTAGACAAGATGTACTGGTTGTAACAGAATAACAGAATCCTTCAAAATCAATGCCTTTAATTCAACCGCAAGACACGTGTTGCCGCGCTATGCTGTCCATCTCAGACGAGAATGGAGAAACGTCTGGCTGAGTCCTTCTCAAGTCGTGCTCAGGTCACCCTTAAACACCCCCCCTTCAAATATTCACTGTTGCTTACTACTGAAACTCCGGAGCCCAAAAAAAAGGTACTCGGGCAGCCCTAATTTCATCACATGGAACTCTTCATATAAATAACATATAACCACTGGGATGTAGTGTTATGCATTGTGTTAACCCTTTCCCAGTTAGAAAACTGTTCAGTTCACGATATGTCCTGAACTGCGGTCATTGTGCCAAACACTGCCATACAAATACATGTGCTATTACTCTTATCAACAGTTCCCTACAAATACACCTGTAAACGTAACCAATTTGCATTCCCTCACATCACACAGTAAAAACAACATTTTTAACAATGAAGTCACTCATTCAGCATATTTACAACCATTCACAGATGTTCAGATAAGTGAGTTAAGCCATTTCTACTGCCATAACAACGAGCAACAACTGCATAACCTCACCTCCAATCATGTCGTCCATAAAGGTTGGTGAAAATCCTATCTTGGTCGGCTAGAGGCCCAAATTTGGTCTTTTTTGGTTTGTCCTGGTTAACATAACATACACCATATTACAACATTCACACAAGGATTCAGCAATAAAAAAAACTGAGGAGATGAACAACTAACTAAGACAAAAAAAACGCTTTGATCCTACCTGTTGTGTGGCAGTGCTGTTATATCGTGTGAGGGCCATCGTGGTAGCAGGACTGGTGGTGGTAACGGGAGTGGTAGGAGGAGTCGCACGAGTGACTCCAGCGGCAGCTGCCGCTGGAACTCGCGCGGCCCCTGTGCTCAACACCCGGCTCAGCATAGGGCACCCAAGACAGGATAGCATACTTTTCAACTGAAATCAGTAACAAAGACGAAATAGAATAAACTATTCGCAGATATATCATAATGTACAAGTATTATATCGCGTGCTTGTCTTTGTTTCTATAAAATGCAGCTATACAGTTATTACCGCTAATCGTAAAGTGATAACAAAACACAGAGAGGGCTATCTATTCAGTTTCAGAACGTGTAATACAGTTCATTTGAACAAAATATTTCAAGGACGTAAAACCAGGACACGGTTCTTTTCAGCATCCAGAGTCTGCACTGCATTTGAAGGTGATGCGCGCTCTACAGTCATGTGACACCCTGTTTGATAACAACCCTTGGAGTTGAGTAAGAGGAGAAGCCTTCGGATGTCTATATTTTTTCTGCAAAACTTAGGTCCGACAGCATCAAGGAATATTTTAAATAAAACTGACTATCAACCAATATTACTGAGCAACTGCGAATACCAAAATTCTGTCAACAACCCGACAAGTGTAATATGGACAGATGCTCATGTAATCTGAGGTGCACAAACAGCCTGACTAGCTGTCTGAAAATGTCGGGGGTGATTTTCAAAAGCCCTCGTACAGTGGCATGTCCAACTGGGTCTTACTATCAGTTGCACAGACTGATATACGTGATATATACGTTTTAACTGAACGTTTATTAACATGTATGTTCTTTCAATAGAGAATAAGGTAAACGAAATGAGAAACGAGGGCGCAACACATCAAGCTTAGCTTTTGTTCTACCAAATAAACACTGTGGTTACGTTAGCCAACTTTGTTGCAAAACACAGCTGTAGTGGTTATGCAAAGCTATCAAATGCTCTTTGTAACTCATAGCCTAACGCATAATTACAACGACAACGAAGAGATTATCATAACATTAGACAAATTATAAAATCGTCAAAAAAGTTCGATTGACAAAGTAATATCGCTTCTCTTGACCGAATTCGCCAACTTAAAACCAGCGAAAGCGAACACGTATTGCTATGACCTCCATGTACACTTAGCTGACATTCGGTTAATTCAGATTAAAAACTTTCACGGTAACACTGCACGATACTGCATTTTGGACGTTGCATCGGCTCAATCTTTATTTTTAAACAAACAATAATAAACAAAAGGTTGAAAATCGAAATATTTTTCATGATGCACACCCAGCGATTTTCTTACCTTCAAATCTCTGGTTACAAAATGCGGAACGGAAGAGCTATAGAGAACGACCCGGAAACATTCAGTGTGAAAGCTCGCTCTGTGTTGTTGCGCAGCGCTATATGGCTTCGGTTATAAAAGCTCCCACGGAGTACCTCCTACCTCACTGCACCCTACATTAGATAATCTGACGTGCAGCCCTTCGTTAGATAATATGTGTCATTCGTATGGTAATAACACAAAGGGAATTTCATCAGTAATGGCATGTGTTCTCGTCGAAAGATTTTTGAGACCAAATTTTCGATGTGTCGTACTTAACTGAACTGTTTGATTCGTCATTAGAATAAAGATTAATTTATTTAAACCGTCGAACAAATAGTTGGAATTCTTTATCTTTGAGGTGGATGAATACCCTGTGTGGTCTTTCTTATAGGCACAGCCTACGCTTAACACAAACTTCTTCACGATTTAAAAAGGGTACACATTAAACTACACAGATTCATTCAAGGTAGCTTTTACACATAAATGCATGTTTTGGCGTATTACATTAAGTTCTAGTCAATTTTCTGGGACGAAATATTAGTTCGCTTCAGACCAGGCCAGTTCCGCAGGACTGTAATGTGTGGAGAACCGAGTGTGCTAACAAACATACCACCACCACCAACGACAACAATAAAAGGACAAATAAAACAGTAACCAGAAACAAAATGCAGGAATATTTTCATTCCACATTGCATTTACATCTGGTCTAATATTTGACTTACTAGTGACGCTCATGCAGCAGACATGGAAGTGGCTTTGGATTAAATCAATAAATCAAAATCAATAAATGTAACATTACAAAAATTAATGTGAATATGGTAAATTTGAGTATTCATGTCTAATTTATTATTATTTAATTATTTTTTTAGCAGACTCAGTCCTCCAAGTTAAAAGCTCTTGTTTCTACCAGAATATCATACAAGGAAGATTCGTGGATTGCTGCTAGGGCATGGGCTGGGGTCTGATCAACCCCGGTCAGGTCACCTGGGTGAGTGTGTATGATGTTCGAAAGACCCAAAACACCTGACGACCCCAGGTAACATCACTGATGATGTGCCCTAGCGTAGCATCAGGAAGATGTATCTGTAAGAACATTTCCATTAATTTGCTTAAGAGGTTGTGCATAGATAAATTGTCTGCATCGGGAGACAGAGAACCTAAGGAAAAAAGTTATGCAAACCACATGCAGTTTGGACAATTCCTGAGGCTTAATTTAATACTTTTTTTTTTTTTTTTTTTCCCATGAATAACCATTGATGATTTGGCAGTACAGCCTATGAGACTCTAAGTCCTACTGCGAGTTTAGACTAAACTCAAACTAAAAACAGAGGCAATTAAAAGAGATGATAAACATATATCTCATATTTATTTATTAGTCACATGCGTGTCACTTAACTGTGTGTAACTTGAGGACACATGGTGATGAGTTAAAACAGGTCTGTGTTGATGCTTGTATAAAATGTGAAAAGTTGAGTTACAATAACCTTCTGATGTCATTTCAGACATAGAGTCCATGCAGTGATGTTGACAACTCTTTTGTACAATATTACTACTACTCCATAAAGGGTCATTAGATGATCAATAGTCACCTGAAATGTGTGCAGGGGATGGATGAACAGGTGGGTCACTCTTTGGCCCATCCCTCAGGTCAGCTTCAGTTCCTCACAGACTGCTGTTATGTGAGTGCTGGGCTGCTTTCCAAATGAAATATGTGAAAAAGTTGTTCACTTTTACATAGTGGAGAATAATGAAAATTTATAAAAGGAAAATAAAAAGTGACCAGGAGGCTCCCATAGACCCTCATCACGAGTCTGAGTGTCTGAGGAACGGAAGTGAGGGATAAAGGTGCTGACTAATGATCAATAACGATCAATAACACCACAGATGTGACAGGTTAGAACATTAATGGGTTTTATGATGGTGCAGAGAAAAGAAAAATACTGAATCATGCTGGCACAGAGAGGATTAAATGAATCAGTTTAATTGCTGTTTATTTCGCTGTGAAAGCAGAATTGATTCCAAGGTTTAATCACAATCAGCGAGGGTTCTCTCTTTCGCTCTTGGTAAAGGATCTGGGCTGTGTTCAGACACAGCGCTCACGCGGCTGGTTTAATAAGACATTATCTTTTATGAGCCCTTTCTTCAAAGTGCTTAGAATTCCCTGATCACAATTTCAATATTCTCAGATTGAGTCAACTCAAGACTGTCATAAATGTATTCATGTAAAATATGTATTAACGAAGAATAAGACAGTGCCCTGGGTTAAAATACATATAGAAAATGTTACATTTCTGAATGGTCTGTAAATCTGCAAGTCTCTAGAGAAATAATGAATTTTGCAGAATTCTACGAAATGTATGAGATCACCAACACAAGGTATCAGTTAAGCCAAGGTCAGCTACAATTAACTACCATTAAATACAGTCTCCAGAACATCAAACACCCAGACAGTGGTTATGATGAAATGACTGGTAAGCAGGCTGTATAATCAGAATACCAGCGAGAGAAAATGAAAGAAGACCAACATAATGACAATGGAATATATAAACATACTGGTATATACTCAAAAATACACACTGTTTCATTCACATTACTTTTAACATGTTCCATCACGACATGCAATTGTCCCTTTAGACGTTTAAAAGAATTCAGTCCTCCAGCTCTGCGTTCTAGAAGAAATACACATCTGTGATTAGAAAAAAAAAAAAGAAAACAGACTTATCTGATCATTGTGCGCTTATGTTATGTTTGTCAGATGAAGGTAAAATGATAAAAAAAACAAGGCTGGGAATCTATTGAAGCTGTAGACTAAACAGATGTACCTTCAAATTTGAGGTTAGTGGGATTTATGTGTAGTTCTACAAAAAGAATATTACTTCAGTCATTGACAGGTTAAAGAGCTCCTCGAATTTTTACAGTTTGTAGAATGCGTTAAAAAAACAGCATATATTGTAGCTCACGTAAAAAAAAAAAATTGCAAACTGCAAACGGGGCCATAATATAACAAAGTGGCCAGCCATTATAGTGGCTTCATTTCATGAATGAGTATATGCATGGATGTAGGTGGACACATGAGTTGGACATTGTGTGTATTTGTGTGTGTGTGTGTGTGTGTGTATGTGCAAATATAGATGGAGGCCAGTGCAATGTGTTGCCTGTCTGTGCAAATAGTACAGATACACATATTCTAGATCCTTCTAGTAAAATTCACCTCTGGACAGATTCATAGTAGTAAAAACATACTTTTTACAAATGAATGAAATACTGAAACTCTCCAGGAGGTTCCTGTGACCCATATCCCAGGGCAGAGAGGACGGACGGATTTAACTGGTTTAGTCGGTAATTAAATGAATCATACAGTGACATACACAAAGGACGATAATCTTCCCAGATCACGTGACCGGTCTGCACACCAAGGCCACATGAAGAGTCCACGCGAAAACACGACGGGGTTCGTACAACGGTCACAAAACTTCAGCCGTTCTCACAAAAACGTCGCAGGTTAGTCTGTGTGCAGCCTGGCACAAACTGCTGTGGATTATGGTCATGTGACCCTCTGTTTGAGTGAGACGTTCAGGGCGGGGAGGAGACTGCTGTATTTAATAGTCTACTGGAGCATCATAAATGTGGGTGTGGTCATACAAAGACCCAGCTCTCAGCGTTTTTCGAAAGGGTTTTCTTTGCAGCAGTAGTCATTCTTAAGAAAATGCCCTTGTCTTCTCTTTTAAGTAGCAAAACACAGACTAACGAAGAGTTCTGCATAAACAGTCGTCACCTTCACATTCAGCACAGTGTTATTCCATAGCTACAGGCTCCCTGAAGTATCTCTGGTTCACGTGTTGGGTTTCTTCGTTGAGTTCTTCGTTGAATTCATCTACTGAAAGTTAAAGAGCAGTCTTGTGTCTGCTGTTGGACAGGTTTAGGGCAGAATGGCATTCCCTGCATGATCCAAGCGGTCTACAGCAACACTCTCAAAGGCCCTTCTCATCAAGGGATGCTCTTCCAGGACCTCGTTAAAGCTGTCCACACTGAGAGAGTACAGCCGACAGTACGTGTCTGCCCTCACACTGGCTGTGCGACGCCCACGAGTCAACAGGCAAATCTCTGAAAAGAGGAGAGGAGAGGACGGGAGAGGAGAGGAGAGGAGAGGAGAGGACGGGAGAGGAGATGTTCAGAGTAGGCCTCCAATTATATATGAGGTAGTAGAAGTCAATGTAATGCATTACATTCATGTAGAGAGTCGTTTTGATTCAGAACAGCCTCTCGCTATAGAGACTATAAGACAAACAGTCATGGAGATTGTGTGAGACTGTGTGAGACTTTGTGAGACTGTGCACGACTTTTTGAGACTATGAGTCTGTGTGAGACTATATGAGTCTGTGTGAGACTTTGTGAGACTGTGTGAGACTGTATGAGTCTGTTTGAGACTATATGAGTCTGTGTGAGACTGTAAGAGACTGTGTGAGACAGTGAAAGAGATTTAGAAACAGAAATTATACATAAGTCAAGAAAGAAGGAACTAAAGGGAAATTCAGATCAAAACCTGAGGTGAGATTCTAAAAGGTCATGACCCTCCAGCTCACCCCCAAAGTAGCTTCCGTCACTGAGTTGTTTCTCCTTGTCTCCATGAGTTATTATAGTGACACAGCCGTGCTGAATGAAGTACATCTTTCTGCCCAGGGTACCCTCTCGGATGATGATGTCACCGGGTTGGAACACCTCGAAACGCAGCTTGGTCAGAAGTACAGTCACAAAGTGTGGATCCGCACTGGCGAAAAGTGGCATGTTGGCCACCAGTCCCCGGCAGTTATAACTCACTATCTCCTACAGAATGACAGGACGAGATCATTTCAGAGAGGACGTGAGACACAATAGAGGACAGAGGCGGGAAAAGGAAGGGAGAAAGGAAAAGAGAGGAAAGGACGAAGAGTGATGGAGATATTCATGTTTAATGGGAGAATGTGAATGTAACTAGACGGGGACAATGGAAAGGAAAAATGGACAAGGAACCTAAAATGATAACAGGAACACAGTAGCAGCAATGAAACAACTGACCAACAATAATACTAACCAAACAGCAGGACCAATGAAACAACTGACCAACAATAATACTAACCAAACGGCAGGACCAATGAAACAACTGACCAATAGTAACCCCTCAGCAACAGCAGAACCAATCAAACTAAAGACCAACAGTAACACTCAGCAACAGCAGGACCAATCAAACAACAGACTAACAGAGACAAACAACAGTGGACAGTCATTAGGGACAGGGAATGATCAGGAGACAAGGGAGAGAGAAAAAGAAAGCTTGTGTGTGTGGTGGGGGGGGGGGGGGGGGGGCAGGGGAACATATACCTCTTTAAGGGGATCACTGAGCTCTTCCAGGATGTTGTCTTCATCAAACATCTTTCCTTGGAATCGGTGTTCATAGTACTCGTGTATCCTCTGTCTCATGTCGGCTGGGAGTTTGTGGAAGGACATGTACTGTTCCACCTGCTTATACTACAACATACCAACACACAAACACACACCAACCCACACACACACACACACAAACACATGCACACAGACAGCAGTTTGGGAGAGAGTGGAAGCAGGAAACATCTCTCAGTATTTGTAAAGCCTATGTAAAGTCTAGGAGACAAAGCTGGTGCTCAGGAGGGCTTACCTTCTCCTGGTACTGGCGGCGGGATGCGTCAAGAGACTGCACCAGGTTGGTGGCGTGGCCCAGGAACATGGCATAGCAGGTGGCACCAACAATCATGCTCATCATGGTGAGCCACACATCAGTAATGCCCTCTGGAGCCTGGGCACCATAGCCAATACACAACATGTGACTCATGGCCATGAACAGGGCATAGGAATACTGCAACTCCCAGGTGGCATTCTGACAGGCAGAGAAGAGAAGAGAAGAGAAGAGAAGAGAAGAGAAGAGAAGAGAAGAGAAGAGAAGAGAAGAGAAGGGAAGATATGTTGTTGGATATCTGAGAACCTCCTAACTGACATGCAGTAAGATCAAGACTCAAAGATATCTGTGCCTCTATAAACAACTTTGAGGAAAATGCACCAAGTCTCATCTCACACACATACACACCATATACGTTCCAGTACGTGTGTGTATCTGAGTGTGTGAATGTGTGTGTGTGTGTGTGTGTGTGTATCTGAGTGTCTGAGTGTGTGAGTGTGTGAGTGTGTGTGTGTGTGAGTGTGTGTGTATCTGAGTGTCTGTGTGTGTGTGTGTGTTTGTGTGTTTGTGTGTGTGTGTGTGTGTGGTCTTCCTTACCACCATGTTGTTTCGGGAGACCCAGCATTCGCGGGGGAAGTCTTGTAACATGGGCACCATGAACTGCAGACAGCCGTCCCAGTGACAGAGCAGTAACATCATGCCGATGAGGTTGACTATCCTCACCACCGCGCTCGCCAAGTCATACGTCATATGGAAGATCTGCCAGAGAAAGGAAAAGGGGCGGAGTCAGAGAGAGGGAGGGAGGGGTTTAGTTTTGGGACAGAGATCTGTAGCAGTGTCACTATCCTGATGCTTTAACATCATAATCCTGCATATTATCACAGGCCAAAGTCAACGAGTGAATCCCTCACATGTCTCTCCTTCACCCCCCCCCCAAAACCCGTTCCTGATTTCTATTGTCACATCCTCTCATCTCCTTCTTCATTTCGTGTGTTCTTTCCCTACTTTTCTCTCTCTCTCTCTCTCTGCTCTCTTACCGATCTGTCGTTCCATGTCGTTCTCAGTCTCCTATTCCTCTGTCTCTCTTCTCTCTGTTGCTATCACTTTCTTCCTCCTTCTCACCTCTTATTCCTCTCCAACCCCTCTGTCCATTTCTGCCAACCCTGACTGACTCCCATTCCCTCTCCCCCTCCTCACCTCCTCCCACTGATGGATGTAGCGGATGAGCCTGGAGAGGCGGAGTAGGCGGAGCAAGCTGAGGATCTTGGTGAAGCGGACGATTCGCAGAGCCCGGGCCGTGCGGTACACTTCGGCCGACTCCAGCCGAGCCTCCAGGTCCACCATGAGGAAGATATAGTCCACGGGGATGGACGAGACGAAGTCCACCAGGAACCAGCCGCGCAGGTAGCGGCTACGAATCACCTGCGGGTCCAGGACGATGTGGGAGTTGTCTCCCTCCAGGATGCCCGTGCGGAAGTTGAAGATCAGGTCGGCCAAGAAGAGCGTGTCGGACACCACGTTGAAGGTGATCCACGGCAGCGTGTTCTGGTCCTCGAAAAACGTGATCCCCCACGGGAGGATGATGAGGTTTCCCATCATAAGGAAGAGCATCACCAGGTCCCAGTAGAACCTGAAACAGAACCCTGGTTACCAGAGATGTGTCCTCAAAATGTGGATTGAGGGTGGAAAACGACAGTCTGCTTTTTTATTTCAGTAAACAACAGTAAGTAACATCAGAACATAAATGTAAATGTAAATGCAGAATACAGCTGCAGACACTGAGACAGTGGCTCTGGTGTTCTTCATAGTCTATCTGTGTGTGGCAGAGGTTGGTTTGTATGTGAAGGTATAACAGTCTGCAGGAGACAAAATGACTGATATCGTTCTTATCCTATGTTTGTCTGAACCGGATTATCATCAATAAAAAACCCACAGTCCAGGTCTCTGGTGTTGAAGTTTAAGGGTTTTATCTGGCTCTTGAAAGTTCATCCTTTTTTTTTTTTTAGTGAATTACAGCACACCACAACTTCTCAAACCCTCAGATTTCCTGCTGCACACTGAAATTGACCACATCATTCTGTACTTCATTCCTGATAACTCTACACTAAATCAGTCCCTCTCATTTAAAGGCTGTTGAACTCCAAACCTGCACTGAGCAGAACCTTCCGGCGTAAAATATCTACGCTTCTTCTTGGTCCTCTTCTGTGTTGAGTTGTGCATTACTTTAGCTTGTTCAAAAACATCAACATGTTCACTCTTTTTAATTTTCTTTTTTCAGATCTCTTTAATGAGCATACCTCATTTACAGCTGAGACTGCCTGTACAATCTTTCAGCTCTGCCCACAGGTCGAATGTGTTTTCTGTATGCTTACTGTATTTGCATGGAATAAATAAAGACGGGGAACCGCGCGCGTGTGTGTGTGTGTGCAGGCTTATCTGTCAAAGGTTTGAGGTTTCCTCCTATGGTCAATTTTTCCATTGTGGTGTCGGTGAACATGGGCGTCGCGTCTCTATAACCTCTGACCTGGTTAGTTAATATGATTGGACTTAGAGCTCTCTGCTTAATTATGACTTCTCAAGTACACCTCATCTGAGCTCCAAAGGTTTCACTGCACCAACACACGGCCTGAGAGTTCAGGGGCCCCGTGTCCCATGTCTGGGATTCTAGACTCAGATCCCACCTCAGTGGTGTCACCTCTGCAGTCAGTGGCTAGGGGTTCCAGCAGTGTGAAACAGGCTGTGCTTGCTTTAGTGGGCGTGTCATCTAGGGTCTCCCTCTTGCTGCTGATTGGATAGGCGATCGCTGACGGTCAGTAACTGTGAGTGCTGATGCGAGAACATCACTGTGCTCTAAGCACATTACGTCGCTCAGAGATGCTAAGCGGTTTCCTTTGTGAAAATATACTACTGCTGACTTCACACTGTAGGCTGAATTTAGAGACAATAAATAAGGGACGTGACTAGCTAATAGTGATAAAGAAGATCTGTCTCTGAGCTCTCTGATTGGCTGTGTCGAAGGGGCAGCAACATTACACATCCTGCTTAGCCAGTGATACCTGATATAAACATTTTGTTTCTATTTTTTGACAGGAGGCAAACATTTACCACTTTTCCAGTTAACAGGGTTCTCTTACTGAGTTTTAAATCAAGAATGTACTGGAGGTTTCTCTTGTCTAATTCCAAAAAACACAGATGATCTCACAGGTTAAAGATACTGATCTCCACTGAAAAGCAGGTTGCGTATACGTGTGTGAAATGCGTCTGTATTGCTCATTTCGTCCCAGCCGTGGCGGGCAGATCACCGTGCTATCCAGGACGGACGCGGTGGTTTCAAAGCGGATGTTGTTATGAAGACTATCACTGGTGGTGTCCTAATTTAAAAACGCGTTACCTGATCCCATGTGGTTGCATCCTACCCCATCTCAGCATATACTCTGAGCATAACACACAGGGCTAAGACACGCCCCCGTCCCCGAGAGATTCGGTCACTTCATATTCCTTATCTGTCCTTACTGCTCTCACGCAATAGACTGTCACTTATCTGTCTTTTATCACTGATATTAATGAAAAAAAAAAGATCGCTTTGAAGATCGAGATCATCAATCCACACTTAATATTTATGTGTACCAAATGATTCTTCCGCTTGACCCTGTCCCCAGCTGACGGTAGAGTGCTGATAACCTGTTTTGTGTCTGTGCTCTTTCTGGTGTGATAAGCTGAGAAGTACATGGATAAAACATTTTGGTAATACGCCACGGTAACCAAATCACATCACCTAATGGGAAAACGTTGGCCGTCACCTTCATTCAATAATTAATTCAACTTTAATTAAGCTCTTTAACAGCACTGTTACTATGTTTCTAAAACCAGCCAACTTCCACACCAAAGACACATTTCACCACAAGATTCCACCAGTCATTAAACGTCAACACATAGGCTCTCTAAATCCAATCTGGTACCATCCATTGACTTTTCAAAATTTCTTCTTGTACTCAAGGCATGGATTTGGTTGAGGCGCAAGTGTGAATGACACACATACAGAGCTTCATCCTGATCATCTCTCTCTGTTCAAATCTCTTCATCCTTTTATCCTATTGTCCTTCCTACGCACTGATACCAGCACGACCAGTATACACCCAATACCAAGGACAAGGTTTTCGCTGTTAACGTCTGTACCTGGCTCAGATCACAGGACTACCCTCTCAGGCTAATGGTAATTCAATACAACTCAACACAGGGTAATCCAATAGCCATGACCGTTCACTTCTGAAGCAATTGAAAGACACGGTCAGTTTTATGTCCTCCTACCGCAAACTTGATTTGAGGCTGAAGAGGTTCTGATAACATCTGATATTGTTGTGACGTTACTTTTGTACAACGTAATCATTTATTTAAGTCTGCTCTTAATATTCCTTAGTGGAGTTCATTGATATTTTGTTGTCATTGATATAAACCATTAAAACATGTTGTCAGTGAAGATGTAAGGTGAGGAATGCCACAGGAGGAAAACAAACTAGCGCAAGAGCATTATCCTGAGGTGTGTACAGGAAGCTGACCCTTTTTTGACCTAATTCTGTTTCGCCGTCTCCAAGTTGGTGCCAGACTCATTATTCAGAAGTGCCTGTGGCTAAAGACATCTGTTTAAAGATAATATTAAGAGACTGGTCATACATTTACACACATTACAAAATACCACAGTCACCACTCAGTTACACAGCAATTTAGGGATAAAATATTAAATCAGCCCCCCCCCCCTCACTATCTTTGTCCTTCTATCTCTCTTTCTCATTCTCTTCCTCTTTCTCCATCCCTCTCTCTCTCTCTCTCTCTCTCTCTCTCTCACTCTCTCTGACTCTCACACCTTCTCTCTCACTCCTACCCCTTCACGTTTTGTCACACTCTTCTCACTCTCTCTCTCTTTCTCTTTGGTAAAAGTCACCTGAAGTCGCTGTATGGGTGAATGATCCAGACCCCAAAAGACTTGACCCTCTCTTGCTCTGCCTCCACCCCTTTGGTGCTGCCAAACATGCGGAGGGAGAACTTGTTGACCCCCGGCTGTAGTATGGCGCTCAGCCGCCTCTGGAGGTACGAGTCGGGCTCGAACGGACCCTGCTCCTCCATGTCAGGCAGCAGGATGGACTCCTTGCGTGGAGCAGCTAGGTTCTGGGATTGGTTTGTGGTCATGACGGATCCATCAGAGTCCGCGGGCTCCTCCGCGGTTTTGGGGTTGGCGCCACGTGCCAGGCAGGGCCCGTACTGATGGTGACTGACCAGAGAGAGAAGCCTCCTGTGCAGCTCACTGCCGCTGCGCTCCCTGTGTATCGAGCCCTGAGAGGCCGAGCGCTTTCCCGAGGGGCGGCATTTGGAGTCTCCGTTTTGGGCCGGGCCCTGGTCAGAACCTGGCTGTCTGTCACCGTCCATCTTGGCCAGAGAGCAGGTCAGAAAGTTTCAAAAGTGAAAGTGCAGTTCTGAGTTGTGAAGAGTGTTTCCATATTCTGTGAAAAGGATCATTTGGTCAAGCATCTGTGCTGTGTCTGTCTATGCTTTCTTGAGTAAATGTTGCTTTGAAATGACCAATTTAATAATCAGATCAGTGCTCTTCCAGATGCTCAGAATTAATGGAATCTTGTGCTTTTATAAAAATCATTGTTACCTTTCTCATTTATTTAGTTCTTTAATGAGTTTTCATCCAGCAGTGGTAAATCCGTTGTCACAAACGTCTGTAAACAAGGCATGTTCGTCCTGAAAATGCAAACATTCAGGATGATGTAAACAAGACATGTTGGGAAATGTCATATCAGAGCAATGTTAACTTACTGACATATCCGAATAATAGCGCTAACACAGTAACATGTTTGAGAGTTAGTTTGAGAGGACTTGACTAAAGTCTAAACTGTCCGAGGACTCCAACTAACGTAGACTCACCTTTATCTGTTTATATAGCTTTGAAAAAGTAATTTCGGAGCCCTTGCGACGTCCACAGCTGCGAGGCTCTGGTGCAACAGGGTCAAGTTTTGATGGTGTGAGTAGAGAGACTCTCTCCGCGACTTATTTTCCAGACTGGATTAAGAAGGAGGCGAGTGCGTTACTTCCCGTGATGAACTGCCAGTATAGAAGTGGGCGGGACGTACCACGCGCGCCCGCATCCGATAGTCACAGGCTTTCGCAATCTTGCAGTCACGCTCTAACCTCCCAAATACATACAGAACAGTAATTACAATGCTTTCCAGTTCTAGGCTGAGTGTTGTCGATTTCTAACGTTTGCACTTCTTCAGAAGTCTTGATAGTGTGCTGTGACTAAAACAATGAACGGGATCCTGCTAAGGACTGTGCTGTTTTGCTGTTCCTTGTAACGTAGGTCAGGTATTTCTTTCCTAGCGGAACAAGTGGATGGAGGTGAGTATAATTAAGGCTATGACCTAACTGGTGTCTGTGCAAAGACACCGGACAGTTCGCCCTCACACTACAACGGGAGGGAACTTCTGCCCTTGTTACTTTACCAAGTTTTCAATTTTACCTCGAAAGTCTTACAATCAGTTTTAAAGAATTTCAACTAGGCACGCCGACATAAATAATGCAATTTTAAGATCATAATCTGAATATCAGGAATTAGCGTACAGCACACGTCTCCCCGTTACCAAGACATTTAGGCTACTTCGTGAAGATCAGGTCACCGGAAAGCTGTAAACATTAACGGACCCTCTGAGGGTTTTAAATTGCTTCAGACTTACATAACATATTGCAGAAAGATCGACAACCGATGGATAAAAGTTTAATGAACCTCAAAGCCAAAAGTATATTGTCCTCTTGTAAGACATCAGTGTAGCGTTAAAAGTTAAAACGGGTTTTTAGGTAAATTGTAGCTTCTTAATTAAAAATAAGTACAAGGTTAATTTGTCGTGAAGGACATCTGATTCCTTAAACATAAATAAATGATTTGCAAAGTCGTTTGTCATTGGTGAAAGAACAGGTCAGAGGAAATCATTCTATACGTCACTTTAGAGCCTATATAATAACACATGACCTAATGAATTATTCAAAAGATATTTTTCAGTATTTGTAAGTGTTATTATATTGGAATATACATTAACCAGGTTTGTGTTAATGAACATTTCTGTAATGTTTTGTGATAATGTTTCACTGAAGAGAAATAAAATGAAATAAAATGAATTTAAAATAAAGTGTTAAATAAAATGAATGACACTTTCTGCATCTTGAAAAAAAGAAATGACTGAATTTGTGTGTGTGTGTGTGTGTGTGTGTAAGCAGAGCAGAGTAGAGCCAAACTAAATTTCCTGCACCTGCATTATTAACATTGTGAGTTTAATGTGAGAAGGGGCCTGGGACTGGGCATTAGGACCCCAGCACACAGTGCAGAATGATCACTGAGCACCAGGCAGAGGGTTCTCTTTCACATTCACCTCCCAGTGCCAAGCTCTTAATCTGAACCATTAAAGACATGTAACAAAACTGACATCAGATCAGTATAAAAGAGCAGCTAAATGCGATCCAAGAGAAGAGTCATGTGAGAAGAGAGAGCTTTCACTCATTAGCTGTTTGTTAACAATGAAAAAACTTTGGTGTAGACCATGCGGATTATGTTTATGAATGGTTTTCTAAGGGCATTTTCCCACTTCTGGTTGCAAGATGAGTCTGGGAATGGCTTCAGATGTGAGGCTGATCTGATTCAGGCCTTGATCAGGAAAGCTCCACTAGTCTGATCCTAGATCAGTTTCTGTGATCTGACCAGTAAATAACAATGCCTCCACATTCCTCATAACAGGCTTCCCAGCTCCATCTTAGGGGCACTGAGGGGCATCTCCCTGACAGCTTCAAATTGCATAATAAACCTTTTAAACCATCTGAAAAGCCAACACACACACACACACACAGACAAACACACCAGACTCACTAGAAAAGTATCACTAGTTTTTAAAGTCTCTGTCATGTTCCATAACAAGGCTGCCAGGTCCCAAGAAATGAATGGTAAGCCTGAGCGTGCAGTGACTCAGCAGAGTTAAACGACTCTGCTACCACTCCAGGTCTACTCACCGCTTAACACAAATTTGAATCACAGATATTGTTAAAATCACCTGCAGTCTTATGTGAATCCCAGGCAGAACAGTAGTGATATTTGCGTAGTGTCATAAGAGGGTTGATGCCTTGATTGTCTGTGCTCTTCCTCTGGCTTTGGTCTTTGTGCTCATGAGCAAAGCACTTAACCCCAAGTCACTCCAGGGGTCCTGAAACAAAACACTCATCACCCCAGCAACATGCTTTAAGACTGCTAAGTAACCGCTCCATCATAAAGCAATCATACATCTTTCAAAGCTTGCGTAATTGGTTTCAAGTTGATAGCCGCCGAATGTAAATAGTAGTTTGGCGGAACAGTGGTTTTGTTTGAACTTTTTGGCTTTTTTAAGCTACCCCATATCTGACATCCTCTTGAGTGTGTTCTGAGGAAACATTTTTGCCATTGGATAATTATATATTTGTCAGCCCTACGTAGCATACAGAAGCATATACGGAAATATTGTGGTGGGCTATGTTAATATGGTGATATGAACAAAAGAATTATAACGACAATGATTGGTTGCCATATTATCCTCACTGAGCCCTTTATTTAATAATGAATGAAAGGATGGCAGGGGTGAGTGAGATCCTTAGAGCTGCTGATTGAAGTGTCTCTCGTTTCTCAAGGTGTGCAGCGGACGCCGCGTAGTAGGTCGGTGGTGTGCGAAGACCCGACATATAACGGCAGGCCGCGAAGGGGAAAGAGAAAAAGACCGCGAGAAGGAGAGAACTACTCTCTCCAGATATTTTTCACCCTCTGCTACCCTGGCCCATCTTCTACGCCGCAGTTTGAAGAGGGAAGACGAGGCGTAGCGGCACGTTCCGATCACTGCCAGCCAGGTCGAACTCTCTAATGGGAGTTCCATTCTAAGGTTCGCGCTCGTACTTTGACACTTTTGCCCTGTCCATGGTCCTGATGTTTATTTATCTTCCTAAGCGCTGAAAGAGCGCGACTAGAGGAAAGAGGTCGCGATCTCCTCTTATCTCAGTAACTAAAACATTTAACCTATCACTTATCACTGTTTCTAAGCTAACCACGTGGCAGAAAATATCCGGTGGTAAGTAAACATCAGGAGCGGAGACAGAGCGCCATTAAAAGTATAAAACCACAAGACAACATCTATGCAATACTGACTCTTATTTAAAACTTTTATTTACATGATAAAACACATAAACTGGTAGATACATATTTTAATTCACGACATAACAGTACAGATAATTTTTGAATAAAGATTGAGATTAATTGGGCCATAAAAACCAAACAGAAGGAAGGGACTTGAAAATGGGGGGGGGGGGGGCGGGGGGGCAAACTAAAACATTGCATTCGAGTTAGTTCTGGATTAACAAAAATATAAACAGATGATATAAAGGTTTGTAAACTACACGCAAATAAATTAGAACATTACAAGTGGCAGTGAAGCTGCACGTGGCCTCGGTAGGCTTCTCAATCTGCAGCGGTTTCGGCGCCACTCGAATTAAAATAACCACAATAACTCGACGATAGGATAGAGTTCACTCACGACACTGCCACACAAGCTTCAAAACTGTTGACAAAGTAATGCGTCTGCGGCTCGAGCGCATCTGCCAGCGTCGCTTAAAAAGGATCGTTTGTGAGCGCTGCTTGGCCTTTGCGTTTGGTAGTTCACACTACAGCGGCTGCACTGATGCAATCAATTTCAAACATTTCCCGCACGAAGACTAGATGTTGTGACGTTGTCTTGTTAACCCTCCTGCACTTTGCGAATAAGAAACCCCTGTGGTCACTTATGTTCTTGAGGATATCTGTCTGAACGGTGAAATTCGTCACGGGTCAACAAAAACAACATATCCAGGACTGAAAAATCGTCAGTCTTCCCCATGTACGTTTGTTGATTCATTAAAGTACACACGAAATGTCCAGGGAAATGTAAACTTAAAGAAGCTTGTTTCACTTCGTGGAAAAGCTTGTTTCACTTCGTCCCGTGACAGATTTAAAACCTTCACTGCATGTTTTCTGTCTGTGTCTTTCTCACAATATCTTCATGTGGAACAGCCCGTGGAATCCACACTCATTTCTGCGTATGGATTTGTTATCACATGACTTTACAACGGTCTGCATTGTTAAGTGTTGGCAAAGCAGACTGGGCACTGCCAGAATTGAGACTGAGCCCCTGGAGGGCACCAAACAGAGAGTCCTCTTTTGTGGCAGAACTGGGTCGTACCATGTCAGCAAGGTTTTGGGGGAGCCCTTTTTTTACCCCAGTAGTTTTCAAAGGTTTCTTTTCTCTGGATGCCTGAGAAGAAAGTCCATAGGTAAACCAATTAATTTGCAAATAAACAAATAACAAGCAACACAAAAGAACATGCATAGTTTTTCACACACACTCAGACAGACAGACACACACACACACACTCAGACAGATAGACACACACACACACACACACACACACCTTTGTGGAGTGGTGCTGCCCCCTGTGGTGAGTCCTCCTAACAGCTCTCTCTGCATTCTTCCGGGCACACTTGACCTTCCTCAGCTGCCTGTGCATGTGCACAAAAGATATAATAACATGTTGACATATATAAGGTACATACATTGACACACATTCCTAAGTGTATCCAGAAACACACATGTAAGAGTCATATATCAGTGTAGGCTATATCAGTGGTTTTTCAGTCCCCGTCTAAAGAGTATGGGGGGGCTCTCAGCGGCTGAGTGTGAAGTATGAGTATATTAGAGCACTCACCTCTCCCTCTGCAGCTCTGCCTGGTATTCTCGGATCCAGCTGGAGTCAAACGCCTGAGTGTGGCAGCAGGGGGCGCTCTTCCTCCGCATGGCCTTGGCTTTCCTGCTCCCTGCTCCTTTGACTCCAGTCACACAGCTGGTAAACTGTCGAACAGGAGCGCCCAGGGACCTCTTCACTATGGAGTCCATCTTACCGAGCGAGCGTGCAGGCAGGTATGTGTGCGTGTGTGTGTGCGTGCGTGTGTGTGCGCGCGCGTGTGTATTTATGCCTGCTGCTGCAGACACTGCCTCTCTCAGCCTGAGTGAGTGTGTGAATGTCACAGTTCAGACAGATCAAATGGATTTGTGAAAAGCCTGCTTGCAAACTAAGACAACAAACAGCACTGGGATGACTTCACCACCTGAAATGGCAACAAAAACAGAGAGCTCCATAAGACAGTCTGAATTTAACTGATTTGAACCAGCACCACCCATATCTGTGTACTTTGGATTTCCATTAGTTTTTTTTTTTTAAGATTGTTTTCAATTCACTTTTTGTTCTTTTTATTCTTGTTCCTATTACTTTTGACCTTTACCATAGGTTTTGGGTCATCACTTAAATTTACTGTTTAATGAGTTAGATACTTTATGAATTTGTTGAGAAGTTGGATTTGCATTACATGGTAAAATAGAAACAACAACAAAAAGAACAACAACAATAACAGCAACAATTATCATCATAAGTTCAGCATGGGTAGCATAGTGTATTTGCCAAATGGACAGTATTTTTTCTTCTGACAGTAAAATACAGCAATTACGACACGCTAAAAAGCAGACATGCAACTTTCGTAACAAGTTTATATATTTACAAACAGACCCGTAAAATTGCTGATTTTTCAAAGTTTTCGTAAAGGCAAACATTAGATCGGACGACATACCTGATACCTCGCAGACGTTTTAGATATCCATTTGGTGTGGAGCTTCTTCGCTGGTCTGCCCTTTCTGTGTTTCCTTCTGATGTTTTTAAAGTCCACTCTCCTCCCTGCTTCACGCAATCTCTAAGCACTAAACAACGTAATCGGTCCTGATCTTGTTAGCAACAGCTGGGGGATCGGAGAGTGTGCTCAAGCGTGACACCTGGTGATATGACCATATGTCAGTTAGGGGAAGGTCGTTTTCACAATTAATAGTGTATTTTACCACAGCACAGCAAATCCCTTTTTTTTTCGCCACCACATTGGTTTAAGGAGCATATATATATAATATTATCAGAAGTTCTGAAATCTGAGAAGGGCAGGTTAATCTATAAATCTCTGGCCTAAACAGATGGACATTAAGAAGTTAAAAGAAATCTCATGGGATGACGGGCTGTCTGAAAGTGTGAATGAACGACTTGGCTTTTGGCGATGACGCAGTGGCCGGATAAAGTGCATCATACAGCAACTGTTGGGCAATAGAGGAAGTTAACCTTAGTCTGCTTGAAGTATTTCAGAACCTTAAACGGTGTTAAATTACTGTGATTCACAAGTTGTCGAGACCATTCATTACTTGCCAAAGAACACTACGAGAGGCGCGAACGTGGTTACAGAGCGTACATTCACGTGTTTGGGTGCGGCAAAAACCAAATGAAAACTAAGAGAGTGCGCACAATACGCCTTTGGAGTACACAGTAGTTTTAACTTTGTAAGTTTAGAGGCTGAAAAATACACGATATTTGTTAAAATTGCCTTAAGCTATTTTATTTTATCCATGTGATTTGTATGTAAAATGACCATAAGTCTCCGTCTCTGTAAATAATTACACATTTACTAACCAAATTATGAAGTGACACATTCACACACAGGGAATGCCTCACATAACAAAGACCCCGATCTGTCGTGTAACTCTAATGTGGCGTTGGTCTACGAAAGTTTGACACATTAAATATATTTAATTAAATAAATAATCTAAACCGACGGGACATGACGAAAGAATTCTCTCTCGGCTGCAGCTCACAGCATTTGAACAGTGAGATCAATGGTGTTCGAGTATTATTTTGAAATAGAAGTTTACACAGAATCGCTACTCTACCTTTCCTGAAACATACTCAAATACAGAACCCAGAAAGCTTGAGATGGTTCCTGGCTACCTTTCCTAAGTAGTAAGAAACAACAGCAGCAGGTGAGCGTTACGTGGTTCAGCTTAGTCAGTTTTAACACCCAGCGAAAGGTTATCTCAGGAGAGATGCACGCGCCAGGTAACAGTAGAGTTATACATAGCAGCCGTAATGTACTGGATTAATAGTCACTTTAACGTAGAGATTTGGTTCAGGAGAATTTGCATGGTTTGTTACAGTGTGTGAGAGCGTAGTCTTCAAGTGTCTGATATTGTATCGCGCGGGTACTTGACGCACAGGGTACATTTGTACGCTGTTAAATTAGACATGTTGTGAGCGTGAACAGATGAGAAGGTCAAGTCTGTAGAATATATTAACTTCGTGAAAAAATGCACCAGAAGTTACCAGTTGTGCAAAGGCGAACTCCGCAGAAGGCAGAGCGCGACCAACCGTAGTCTAACAGAATAATGTGCGTTAAAAGAGCCTATTGGACAACTGGCCACTTAATGCAGATATTTCGCAGTCTGTGAGGTTCTCGCATTACCACAACAGCGTAATCACGGTAGATGCTTAGGCTACATTACTTACCATAAATAACATGTGAAAATAATCTGTAAGATTTTTTGAATGACGAAATTGCTCAGAAAGTAAACGTTATACATTAAAAAATGATGTTTTAAGTTGTTTTTTTGCTTACGTCAATAATTTAATAAGTATGGGGCTATATGACCCCCAAGGTAAAAACTATGCTATCAGCCAGATCCGAGGTGGTATATACAAACATAACTGGATCAAGACAAACCAGATGAAACTAACACGTTTGTCAGAGCAGAGATTAGAAAGAAAGAGAGAAAGAAAGAAAGAAAGCTAGTATGTCTTAGAGAGAGCGGGAGAATACTCAAGTAAAAATTTACTATGAATAATATTTAAAAATTGAAACTTAGTCTGAGCATGTGAAAAAAACATGATATCACATTTATTGTATACAAACATATACACACACATAATATCCAGTAAGGTTTGACCAAATTCACTCTGTTGCCTTGTTCTGTGTTACAGAGGCATAAGAACTCAGTCTGTGTCATTCACTTAAAGAACCCGATTCATAAAAAAACAACCAAAAGAAAACAAGCAAACAAAAAAAAACAAATAAACAACAACAATAACAAAAAAACTTGTAACATTTAGAACACAAACAGGTGTTCAGTAATCTGTGTGGGTGTGTTTCACCACACATCATAAACGCCAGTGTTTAAAGTTGAAACCCAAGTTGCCGGCCTGCCCAGAGAAAGTTGTTTAAACAGAAGAGTGTCAGCGTGTGGGGCAGTTTGTAGATTTGTGTCAAACGGGTGTCTGGGGGTTCAGTGAGTGGGGTGTGCGGCAGGATGTTCAGTACTAGGCGTCAAGCTTATTTCATTTCCCGTCGTCCAATCAAAAAACACGGCAGAGGTCACCCCTGACAGCTGATTGGGTCTTCTGACCGTCTCCACGGTCCCATCCCTCTGTCAACACCAGGCCTGTTTTCCAGAGCATTCCACAGGCCTCTTTGGGACACGTTTAGACTCATAAAGTCCTGCTACAATTCCTGGCTTTTCTCCTCTCACACTTTTGGTCTTCGTTCTTCTTTGGGAACAGCGGAGAACGTAGAGTTCTGCGTGTTCTTCGCGCTACATGAAGCTGGAGGCCACAGCGATGTGGATGAGAGTTCTGCAGTGGAACCAACGGGTCAGATTATCAGAACGGATTATCAGAATTCTGCGGCTCATGCTGGTCATGTGACCCTCTGACTCATACACACGCCATTTCTTACAAGGCTCCATCAACGAGTCCAAGCAGAGACAACACAAAACTTGTTGTTTTCACACAGTAAAAATCAGTCATAAGTCCGTTTTTTTTTTTTTTTTGTCTTTGTTCACCCTATAGCACCATGTCAGCCGCGGAAGGTTCTGGATGTTTCCGAGGTCAGTCCCGTCATCGGCTGATGTCGCGACTTCCCTCCCAGGTCTTGTCGGCGGCCTGGTCGTCGGGGACGAACGCGGCGCGGAAGAAGGGGTGTCTGAGGGCGGCCGCCAGAGTCAAACGTTTCGACGGCTCGTACTCCAACATGGCCTCTATCAGGTCAAACAACTGGTGATGTTCCTCAGCTTCACACAACACATACCGCTGTGTTTTACAGAGAGAGAGAGAGAGAGAGAGAGAGAGAGAGAGGGTGGGGGAGGGGGAGAGGGAGAGAGAGAGACAGAGTGAGAGAGAGAGAGAGACGGGGGGGGGGGGGGGGGGGGTGTTGGACAGAATATAAGAGGTCTGGCAGTGTGATGTGTGTGATTTGTTAACATAGACTCATGAGCAAACTCACATACATAACACATACGTGAACTGTCACTCATAAGGACTGACTGACTCTTTCTCGCTTGTATCCCCGCGCAGACAGATACACACGTGCGCGCACACACACACACACACACACACACACACACACACACACAGAGACTCACCCGTAGGGGTTTGCAGTTCTCTTTGACGTATTTGCCTGCTGAGGAGTTTTCCTCCCAGTCCAAATGCCCATGATAAAAATACTTTTGTTTCCTATAACAGAAGCCAAAAATCACTGTTTTCACACTTCTGTCACCCACAGGGAGTTAGACACGCGTTTGTGTGAGAGAGAGAGAGCGTAGAACTTTATGTGGTCTTGATGAACTTTCTGTGGTCTTGATGAACTTTATGTGGTCTTGATGAACTTTCTGTGGTCTTGATGAACTTTATGTGGTCTTGATGAACTTTCTGTGTGCGCGGGTATGTGTAAGTACATGTATGTGTGTCTGTGCTTGCGTGCATGTGTGTGTGTGTTTGTGGACGCGTGTGTGTGTTTGTGTGTGTGTGTGTGTTGGTGACAGGGAGAGAGACTTTACCTGGTCTTGCGGATCATTCTGGAGGGCACAGGCCCCAGTATTCTCTCCATCATGGCCAAGTGCTCTCTGTTATCATGAGTCTGCAGAAAAGACAAGGAAAATTGAGGTAAAAAAAACAAAACAAGACAAAAAAAAAACACCAAACAACAAAAACAAGACAAAACATCAAAATAAACCTGAAGAATCAGACATTGTCAAAAAAAAAAAAGATTTCAGCTACAGAACCTTATAAGTGTACATGAACCACAGATGGAGAGAGCAAACAGTGTCTCTGTATGCTGAGACTACATGACCATTCTTCATAAGGGCCACACTACCCATCAGGACTGACAAGAGTCAACAGCCCATCTGATCACTGTGGGCACTGGGAAGAGGTCAAGCACCAGCACACGTGAGCAGTGACATGGCCAGGGTCACAGCAGGAGCACACGCTGCCTGACAGCGTGACAACACACCAGATTGTCTAAGAGTGTGTGTGTGTGTGTGTGATCTTTGCTCGGGGTTAATCCTTCATCTGGCAACAGAGATTCTTCCACAGCCCATAAGAGTGTGTGTAAGACAGACAGAGACAGAGAGAGAGCGTGTGTATATGAGAGAGACTGCTGTACCTGGAAAGGTAAGACAGTGAGCATGTGTATATGAGAGAGACTGCTGTATCTTGAAAGGTGTATGTATATGAGACAGTGTGTGTGAGACAGTGTGTGTATGTGTGTGTGTTACAGATTGTAGTACCTGGAATGGTGCATGTATGCAACATAGTGTGTGTGTGTGTGTGTCTGTGTGTGTTACAGACTATTGTACCTGGAATGGTGCATGTATGTGAGACAGTGTGTGTGTGTGTGTGTGAGAGAGAGAGAGAGAGAGAGAGAGAGACTGTTGGACCTGTAATGGTGCATGTATGTGAGACAGTGTGTGTGTGTGTGTGTATATATATGAGAGAGACTGTTATACCTGAAAGAGCGTATAGCCAAGGTAATACTCAAAGAGAATGCATCCAATACTCCACACATCACACGGCTGGCTCCAGCCCAGCTCTGGAAAACACAATGTCATCAGGTTTCAACGCAAAGCACACCTGACCATCTCAGACCATAATGCTCTCCAAGAGAAATGAATAAAAGACATTTCATTTAGATGTGTTCAACTGTTGTTTCAGTGGTTCGGTTGGCACAGCTTCAGAGCTTTTAAATCTCTTTAGTTACGGATAAACTGTGGTGTCAAAACTGTAAAACACACACACACACAAACTTTAAGACACACACATAAATGTACTCCCTGCTGACACTACTCTGCACACATGCACAAGCAGGAGGACACACACACGTGCACACACACACACACTCACACACACACACTCACCCAGAATGACTTCGGGGGCGCGATAGTGTCGGGTGGAGACGATGGTGCTGTGGTGCTCGTGGTCGAATGTGGCACTGCCGAAATCTACAACCCTCACCGCAGTGTTCTTCACCGTATGCTCATTCTGCTTCTGAACACGCACACACGCGCACGCACACAATTAGAAACAAGTTAGGCCTAGTCCTGTAACAATCATCTCACAATTTTCTAACCGTGTTTTTTTTTACGTGATCGTGGTTTGAAGCGAGGTTCAAGCATTTTTTTTTTAGCGAGATGGTTGAAAGCATGGTCACGTTTTTGGTGCATCCATCAAACATGTTTCCAATACCCGCGTGCACCCTGTAGCACGACAGAGCAGTAGCTATCCTATCAGAGGACGCCCTGCCTGCACTGACTTACAGTTGCGGAGTCAAGCCGGCTTTTGAACGTTAAAAATCCAAACAGCACTGGGCAGTTTCGTGAGAAGCAGTGTTGTAGCTTTGAGAAATGCCCAGAACATTAAACTGATGCACGTTTGGTTTTCGCTCGAGGCTTCATTTAGCGTTGGTTAAAAAAAAAACAAAAAAAAAAAATCGCTTGACTCCGTCCCATTGGTCCCTTCAAAACATGGGGAGTCCGCAAGCCCAACTGAGTTCAGCTAAACTACGACTGGACAATCGGTCATTTGGGGAGGGATTAGACTGCCAGCCTGCTGTCAGCTACAGCATCAGTTCGACACCGGATTGGGCGAACGGACAGTAGCCTACATTTGGTAGAGAGAGGGGCAGAATAAATGACACGCGATGGAGCTTGTTTCAAAACGTAACATGTTGTGTTATTACATTATCTGGGTCACGAAACAGTAAAATAACAAAAAGATCTATCCTGGGATTCACTGAAAACTTTAAATCTGTTTGGAAAACAATAAACAAATATAAAAAATTTTTACATTTGACCGAAAGAGACAATTATATTGTAAATCGCAATTATTTCTGAGACGATTAATGGTACAGCAACATTTGGAATCGTTACAGCTCTAGTTAGGCCACAGTTTTCCCAATCAAAGACCAGATGGTAATGGAAGACCAGGACAATTAATGCAGCTCTGCATGCCGTTCAACTTTATGACAGCAACTGTGAGTAAATCAAACCCAGAGGCTGAATCCAGATGAGCAGAATCTGAGCCCAACATTAAAAAAAAAAAGACAAACAAACAAACAACCACAGCTGTGTCCGTGGTCACCCTGTGCCCTCCCCATCTGTCCTCACCTTCTCTGCGTTGTAGGTGACGGTGAAATCCGAGTTGACAAACAGGATGTTCTCCGGCTTCAGGTCGGTATGAGTCAGTTTGTTGTCGTGCAGGACTGTGGATGGAGAGAGAGAGAGAGAGAGAGAGAGAGAGGGAGAGAGTTAACGAGCGACTCTCTGAGATTCAAACAGGCGGGGAGGTGGAGGACCCGTACGGCGCCGGGGCGGTGTACTCACACTTGACGGCGAGGCAGATCTGGTAGGCCATGTGCCGTACCTGAGCGACGGGGTAGGGCGTGTAATTGTTCTCCTTGAGGAAGTCAAACGTACTGAGAGCTAGCAGCTCAAAACTGAGGCACATGTGACCGTGGTAATCGAACCAGTCGTACATCTGAACACAGAGACTGCGGAGAGAGACGAGGGCCGGGTTACGACACGGTTAGATAGAGAGAACACCAGACAACGCACTCACAGTGACAACTCAGGAACATTTAAACACACTTCTCTCAGCTGTGTCAGAAGATCAGAAGACAGCGCAGAGTTTATTTAACTGTGTGTATGAGCAGCCCTGGGCTAAAGAAGGGGGGGATATTTAGTTTGTCTGTGTAGGAGAGAGTGTGTGTGTGTCTGTTTGAGAGAGAGAGTGTGTGTGTGTGTGTGTGTGAGTGTGTATGTGTGTCTGTTTGAGAGAGAGAGAGTGTGTGTGTCTGTTTGAGAGAGAGAGTGTGTGTGTGTCTGTGTAGGAGAGAGTGTGTGTGTATCTGTTTGAGAGAGAGAGTGTGTGTGTGTGTGTGTGTCTGTTTGAGAGAGAGAGTGTGTGTGTGTGTATCTGTGTAGGAGAGAGTGTGTGTGTGTCTGTTTGAGAGAGAGAGTGTGTGTGTGTGTGTGTGTGTGTGTGTATGTGTGTCTGTTTGAGAGAGAGTTTGTGTGTATCTGGTGAGTGTGTGTGTCTGTTTGAGAGTGTGTGTGTGTGTGTGTTTGAGAGAGTGTGTGTGCGTGCGTGTGTTAAAAACTGAAGTGTATGAAAGCTCACTTCTTGTTCTGCGGGTCCTTCTCGTTGATTTTCTCCAAAACGTTGATTTCCAATCGCGCTGCCTCCTTGTACTTCTCCACGTTTTTTATGATTTTCAGAGCGACATGGACTCCGCCCCTTTGAAACACAATGACCTCAATCAAAATGTGTACATACACATTTCACTTTAAGAAAACAAACAAACGATACAAACCCACTAAACAAACTCGGACAGGCCTTGTGTTTGTCCGGCACACACTCCTGTCTGTGGTTCAGCCCTGACAATATGTTGCTATTTAAGAGGCTGTGTGTGCACAGGGTCTTAACCTGATCAGATTAAGAGTGATCTGATAGAAATCCCATCACGCCCATGAGTTTAACACAGGCCTTTTCTTCTCTTTTTTTTTTTTTTTTAAAAACATGCCACGTTTATCCCCAGTGTCTGTGAGCGTCTGAGTCTGGAACAGACTGCGGTGGAATTCTGAGTGTGGATTATAGTTTAATTCATGTCTTTGGGCTTGATTAAATTTGTATTTCCTTGCTCTTGTTCACCCCGCATCTCAAAGGTTTTTGTGTTTGATGTATATCCATCCTAAATTTTCTTAAGCAGTGTTGTAGGTGACAACTGGCTTGTAAGTGAATAAAAAAAGACCTATTTCCGTGAGCAAATGTTTGTGTTAATTCAGGAGGGCTTGTCCGTTTGAATGTTTTCCCTGACGCAGTACAGTAACATTCAAAGACATTAGAATGCCATTTTGGATAACAGGATTCTGGAGCTGACTTAACCAAAGCCTAACCCTTCCTAGAAGGTGTTGCCTACTAGTAAGACAAACTGAACTAAATACAAGAACTGCTCAGATAAGATTAATTATGACACAAGTGAGCCATATCAGGTGAAAGAATGTTGGGTGATGGAATGTTGGGTGATGGAATGTTGGGCGGTTACATTCTATCCTCCTCTATCCTGATAGGCTGTCAGTATGATGTCACATACCTGCGGTGGTCTATGCATTCCATCACCCTGCCGAAGGTGCCTTCTCCCAGAGTTCCAACAACCTCATCTAACAGAGAGACAGACCAGAGAGAGCAAGGGAAACAGAGAGAGAGAGAGAGAGAGAAAGAGAGAGAGGGGGGGTGGGATGGAGTGACAGAAAGAACAATTAGAGGTGGATAAAAACAGGGAGACGCAAAAAGGCGACATATAAGTGCTAGTACTCCTGGCATTTTTCGAGTCACTGAAGGACTAGTTTTAGACAGTAATGTCGGACAATTGTCGTGAGGTTCCGCACACACACACACACAGAATTGAAAAACAAACAAAAAAAAGGACCAAATAACCAGATATCGAGACCTCGCAAATTCACTCCTGACCATATCAAATTTTGGCACCCATCACAGACACACACTAGTCTGCCTGTCTAGTCAGGTATGTGTGTAACTGAGAGAGCAAAAGGGAAAGGTTACAATGGGGAGGACTCGAGGCTGACTGAAAAAAAACAAAAACAAACAAAAAAAACCTGAGACGCATTTGACAGTGAAATCAAGTAAAAGTCATGCTATCTGGGGAAACCAGAAATACAGTCGAGAAAACCAGAGGAGATCTGGCACGTCGGGGAGAGGATAGCAACATGTCCGTTTTATACTAAAAGTCTTTCAAGAAAATACTTAATCGATTTAATCACGTTTTCAAGAAACGTTTAATCTTTATGGCATCAAAACGGACAACAGAGTCCAGCCACGTAGGAAAAGAGTGAAAAAACCAAAAAGTGAATGTTTAGAGACGTAAGAGGCTGTGGGGCAGTGAAGGAGAATAAAACTGGGATCTGTTTCCTACACTGAGCATAAAACAAACAAACAAAAACAAACAAACAAATATCCCCTCGATTCTCGTCAGTCAGCAAAACCACATCTAAGTTATCCGTCCTGAAACTGATAAATAAACTCTTCACTCGCTCTCATTAAAAAAAAAAGAGGATTCGTAAATATTCATAAACAAAATCACGTCATGCCAACCATTCCTGCCTACTTCAGCGAGAGCTGAAAACAATCTACGATGATGCCAACATCATCATCATCATCACCATGACCATGAGGTCCCTGTGCAGGCTCTGCCCTCCCCTGTGTGTGTCTGCTCTGTGCAGGTACTGATAGGGAGAAAGGTTACGATTAGGAGGAGAAGCAGCAGTAGTAGTAGTAGTAGTGGCGGTGTGTACATCTCTCTTGTAGGACGTCGCCACTCCGACAGATCAGGTGACCTTCCTCGTCGTCCTTCACGCACGCCACCCGTGTCCCGCTGTTGCTCCGCTGCTTCGGGCACCCCCCCCCGCCAGGGTCACAGGTCAGAGGTCAAAGGTCAACGTCGCGACCGCAGAGGGTGGTTGAGGAGGAGGAGGAGGAGGAGGAGGGGAGGGATCAGAGAGGGGAGGGAGTTGGGGAGCCGTAGCCACGGCGACGAAGGCGGCGGAGTTGGAGTTGTAGTTGTTGTTGGAGGTAGATTTGGCAGTCATGTGGCGAATGGTTTGACGGCATGTGAGGAGATGTATATACAACGATAGGGATATAGTGCAAGGGAAGAAGTCAAAAAACACATTTTGTCCCCCCTAAAAAAAAAAAAAACCACCTGCCTAGTCCACTGATCAAAATGACAAAAAAAAAATCAGCCTGCATCATACACACTCATTTACTCCAGTTTACTGACCGTCTATTGGTCCCATTACAAACACACAGCCCTACCCCAAACAGTGGACAAAACTTTAGAAGGTAGGAGGGCAAGGCTACATCAGCTTTACATATTTATTTATTCATCAAAAAAATGTAGCACTTCTGCTATGAGTAAGCTCTCTCTCTCTGAACTAGTAATTAAACACAGCGATAAACAAATAGAGAGAGAGAGAGAGAGAGAGAAACAGGCTGACAGGTGCCCTGGTAAGTGGCATCAAAGCATAGAATTACTGAATCTTTGGGTGATCGCTACACATCGAAATACTTCACAGGTGTTTGTATTCAAGCGTAGCCCCGTTATGAAGACACCAGGCTAGTCAGGGACCTAGTGCTATTTACAATGAACCTTATCTCTGTCACTGAAACAACAAAACATACAAACAAACCATATAAACATCAAAAAACAAACAAACTAAAAAACAAAAAGAGTAACCAAACCAAAAAAAAAAGGGTTCATACTTACCCAGTCCTGGAGCTGTGGACAAGAGAAGGTTATGGAAAGAGAGAGAGAGATGGAGAGAGAGAGAGAGAGAGACAGGGGAAGAGAGGGAGACAGGGTAAAGGATCAGACTTGGGTCAGACAGTACTCACCGAGGAGGACGGACTAAAGGTTCTGGTTCTACGCCGCCTTCGTTTGTGCTTACGCCTGCTGCCTTTCCGACGCCGAGACTCCTCCCCCTCCCGCTCCCGCTCCCGACGGTAGCTGTAGCCGTAGTCGAAGTCGGCGGTCGAGAAGTCGCGCGAGCAGTAGTCGTCTGGCGTGCCGTGCTCCCTGACGCGGCCGCGGTCGCCGGTCACGCGCCCGTATCCCTCACAGTGTCGTCTGCTGTATTGCTTGCGGTCTGAAGAACGATTGTCGTAGCTGCGCAGGGGAGTGAGACACAGGGTGTTGAGGGTTTAGGTCTGGTGACAACCAAACTCACGGTTTTGGTTTTTCTTTTTTTTGATTAGTTCTTGTGTTCCTATGCATTTGTAAAAACCTGCTTTTCAGAAGTGACTTAGGAGTACTCCCCTAAAAACCCCCAAGGGTCACACCTAACTGCTGTCTTCTTTCTCACTGGAATTGTGCCGTATATTTCAAATTAACAACCCTAACCTGTCTGTCAGCCTGTAGCACTTGACAGTATCATATCAGTAGCTAAGTCTCCAAACAGTCATATTTAAGCCCACGGGTTTCTTTGATACAGAATACTGAAGTTCTGTGGTGCTGTGTCTAAAGCAGCTTCGCCCCGTCAGAACAAAGAAATAACCAATTATCTGGGCCGAAATCGTCTGATCCTAATGTTCGCATACATGCAGCCCTGTTCCTTTTCAAAACGGGAGAACAAGTCTGTGTTTGAAAAACAAAAAAACAAACAAAAGCGCTGACAGCCCTCACTTATCAGTGAGAGAGGGTTTAAAAACATTAAAAGACACCAACCTCCGTGAGCGTGCATATCCTCCCTCCTGTCTGTGCCTTCCCCTCCTCTCTCGCTCATTGCTGGTAGAGAAGGTGGGGGTCCGCCGGCGGCGTTGCCTCCGCACTCGCTCCCTCTCTCTGTCCCAGTCTCGGAAATGATCTCTGTAGCCGCTCTGGCTGGCGCGTTCAGAGGACAGACGCCGTCGCGAATGAGGCATCTGTGAGAGCGGCAGAACCAAGCATGCCTCAGAAGTATTGACTTACAAGACTCGACGTCATATATTCCCTTGTAATCAGACAACTTAAAATTACAGTCGTAAAATACAGTTCATCACTTGCAGGCAATGCTGCTTACAAACATTTGTTTTAATATTATACCTCTGAAACTGTGTGGCGTCAATCTATTAAGTCAGGAGTGTAACAGAGAATTCTACCAGAAGAAATGCTATGAGAAAGGACGACTCAGGGCTAAGGGAGGAAGAGTATATGTGAGAGAAGGGATGTCTTTGAAGGTATAAAACAGGTCTGCGTTACAGGACTCTGGGCGAACATACAAAATAAGTACATAGTTCAAATTTTGGGAAGGGATAATAAGAGTATCCCGTTTCGGGGGGGGGGCGTGACGTCACTAATCAACGAAGCAAGCGATTTTAACTGATCAAATATCAGCGTCTGGAGGAACTGTAGGTTGAGACCCAGGGTATTTAATGGCAAGAGAGCTGACGTTAGTCAACTGATAAAATCTATATTCAAAAACAAGTTGCTGACTGACGTTCGCTGCACAGAATTCTGATGGTAGGAACAGTCTGATAAAAAAGACAAACTGGTGAATCCACTGAAAGCCGCACTTCACCGACAAACGGTAGGTTAGAGGAACACACTGATGCATTTGCTTATTTCTGTGACGGAGGCTATCTTTAATATCACCTGACAATTTATAATCCGACCTAAAGCCATACTTACTATTCACTGAGCATATGAGGTCATAAAAATAAAACGACAGAACTTGTTTACACGGCACTGCGACCTGACGGTGTGGTTGGATTTCCTTGCTACTTGCTAACAAACTGTAAATATATCATAAACTATATAATGTAGCAGTTAGCTGTTTAGCATATTGAACTCATTTGGCCGAATACAGACCATGAGAGATGAAGCAGCTCACAAGTCACACTTCGTTAATTACACCCGCGAAAAGGAACAAATTCAGATATTATTTTGAGAGAGCATTACTTCATCTTAAAACGGAAACGTAACTTGCTGAAAACGATTTCATTCTTCTAGTTGCGGTCAAGTTAAAAGCTGTGCTTAACTGGCTATCTAATTTGCTGAAGGCGCTTTAACCGCCATGTTTTAGAGAAAGCTGCTGGATCTGTTAGGAAAGTATGTTCGCCAAAAATGACCTCAACTGCCAGTTTAAGACATCATCCTCAGAAGCACAGAATATCAAATTAATTTCACAGAGCCTGGCTCCCTCCTTTTTTACCATTTAAGCTGCGAAGACTGCGTGCGTATCCGACACAAACTGGTGTTTACGTCTCGCCGTTAGCTCTCGGTCTCTCTCTCTCTCTCTCTATGCGAAACAAAGTGCGAAACATCCGTCAGCTGATGGTTACCTCCCACTTTTCTTCACCTTTTCGCGTCCATACTGAAGTCGCCTTGACTTCAAAACTGAGGTTAATGATAACGCTCTCAAAGAACAACTTTGACTTTTTTTTTTGAAAAAAAGAAAAGAAAAGAAAAAAAAAACCCAAAATGGATATTTTCAGGACTTGTGTTGAAAATGAGAGTGTTTTGTGAGGTGTTTTGCTACGCCAATGACAGGACCACATCATGTAATTTCAGGTAGCAGTTAAGGGAACGAGGCAACGATATTGACTTCATGATAACACAACGCAGCGAAAGAAGTGATGAACGTAGAGTTCATTATTTTAACATCTTTAAATCAAATGTGAATCATCTCTGGGTTTCCAGGTTTTTAAAAATGTTTTTATGTCATGTCTTTCATTAATATAAATTTCAGTGGAACAATGGAGTTACTTGCAATTAAGATTAAGGATAGAAAATGTATGATGTGATTGGCCAAACTTTTAGCAGCTGTCTTTTCTCAAACTAGCTAGAAACATACATACGCAATACAGATACGTTTTGTGTCGATTGTATTGGGTCTTTTCGGGACAAAGACACATCTTCACCAACTTCTTATTATTGTTAGTTTTTACCTGTTTAACTGAACTGTCAACTCCTAAACTATATGGTTAAAAAGACAGGTTTTCCCTTGAGTCTTTGAGGAGCTAAATTATGCTGCAGTTCTCATATTGAGAGAGAGGGGGCGGCCACACAGACAGCTCTATCACAGTCAGTGCGATGATTTGATTTGGGACGAGGGAAAGGAGGGAACTGGGGGGTATTCCAGAAAACAGGTTTAAGTGAAAACTCTGCGTTAACTAACTCAGAGTAACTAGTAAACCTCCTAATAGGAGAGTCCTATGGCTTCATTCTCCTAGCAAAACAAAGCCATGAGGCTCTTCTATTAGGAGGTTTACTACTTGTTAACTAACTCAGAGTTTTCTCTTAACCCACTTTCTGGAATACCCCCCTGGACTACGCTCAGCAGAACGAAGACTATAGATCATAATAATAACGATAATAATAATAATAAGAATAATAATAATAATAATAGCTCTTCAGCATGCTAGAGGAAGAGCACTGGTAGACCGATATAAGTGAAACTGTGATCCGAACCAAAGAAAATGGAGACTGGAGACAAGCTGCTTTGAGAACAGTGAATCTGAAGTGGTGCCGTTTCACTCAATGGTATATTTGCATGTCTTAGATAAAAAAAGTCAGACTTTAAGGTACATGGCATCTTCTTGTTATGGCTATGACCAAAGCACACAGAGGTTTTCACTTTTTGTTTCTTTTTGTTTTTACTAAACAAACAAAATACACAGAAATAACAGTCTCTTCATTCACTTTATAAAAACACATATAGAGAGCTTGGCATAGAGGAACAGAGAGCAATCAATGTGACAGATTCTTGAATTACAAACGGATGACAGTTCCAAAAAAAACAAAAGCTAGATTAAGCCAGGGAGAACAATAATCAGAAGAAAACGACCCGTGAGACAATCTGCTTTTTACTTCAGCGAGGTCAAAAGGTCATTTGATTCTCATGTATTAGTTCATCTGCATTGTGACACCGTATCTCCTCTCCTCTCTCTCTCCTCTGTCTGTGCCCGGGCCGTTAGAGGAGACGTCCTGTGCATTCAGCAGAACCACAGCAACACAGCAGAACCTTCCCCTCCACGCTGCCCACGTCATAACTGTAGTCCCATGTTAGCTCTGTACCCGCTCTGATACGCCTGTCAGGGGAAGAGAAAAACCCCCCCCATGTCATTTTCTCATGTCATGAAAAGAAAGACTGTCAACATGTGGTTTAAAGAAAACGCTGCCGTCTCTAGCACAAGGGCCCCTGATGCCAATTCCAGAGACAGGTTTCAACAGTTCTTTATTTGACAGCGCGTTATGGAGGAGTGGATAACATATATATACACATTACTGACGTATTATGGATGATTGATATCATTAACAGACAGTCTCTGGTGACATCCTGAGGTGAAAGGCAGGATAAAACACTGACTTTCTTCAAATAAACATTTTATTCAGCAGTATTTGTGTCCTGTGCTCAAACAATGTATAGCCAGTAATGAGAGAAGACATGAATGGTACTGCTTTCAGGGCTTAAATGCTACCACAGATGGTGTGTGGAACAGGTTCACCTGTAACTAGAGAATGAAAGGGTAATTTAAAATGATGGTACTTCCTTTGACCACAACTTTTTGCTGATTGGCTGTCACCCAGTGAGTCATGTGAGGGACCCCTCTCTGCTTTAACTGTGGCTAATACATGACTGCAACGCTGGCCAATCCTGCTCTCTGAACACAGAGTATTTTTATCGGTATGGGAAACAGACCAATGTATGACTGACGCTCCTGCGATGTTGGACCAGAGAATTCCCAGCTGCCGTGTCAAGCTGAGGAACATGCTGACACCAGCACGCCCGGTTTGGGAGGCTGACAGAACCCACGATTAGTAACAGTACGCAAACAAATCCATGGATTGGTTCCTGCTTCCTAAACCCACCCACCCACAGGCCTAGACTAACAGCGCCAGGTTGATTCAGTGGTCAGAGCTAAGTGTGGAGAACAGCAGTTAAGGCAGGGGTTTGCTGTAAATGACACTCCAGTACTTGAGGACCAATTTCTGTTACTCATCCGTTTAAGGTTAAGAAAAAAATAGGACCGTATTTATTAGCTTAGCTGCTATACTTGTGTCAACACAATGTTTGACATTATTTTCTCCCGTGTTCCAGGTTGTTCCACCTCGTTGTCTCTTTCTGAATCAGATATTACAATGAATCTGACATGAACAGATCAGAGTACCTTAAAGCTCTTCACGAACACTTACATGAGAAGCATTTTCCGATCGGACAGTATCCTTGTGAGTCTCTTAAATTCACCCTAGCCAACAGTTGCAGTTCATCAGTGAAGTCTAACAGACACGGAGCACTACTCGAGAACGCACTTACAGAACAAACCAGTAAACAGTGAAAACAGATAAAAGGTTGAGCGACGGCCACTGACTTGCTGGTGAAGAACGCCACCCAAGGGAAGCGCAGGTCGTGCGTGTCGACGAAAACGCTCTGCACGAACAGGTTGGGACTGCAGCTGTGCTGTGGGGCAGAGCAAGACACAGGTCAGCAGAGACGTTTCCTCCCGTGTGTAAAAAAAAATCAAACAGTTCCCAGCGCTAAAGCAGCTAAAAGAGGTAATCCAGATGACAAGGACTAAGTTTAGGAGTTTTTCCTGTAGGAAAGCAACCATAAAGAAATACACTACTGTAAGATTGACAATTTGCACTAACTAGAAGTGAAAGCAGTGGACTGACTTTACACTCATTAGATTGAATATGCAGGTTAGGTAGTGAATTGAGAGTTCAGTGCCGCTACTGTTACACGATTAGTAACAGTACGCAAGCAAATCCATGGATTGGTTCCTGCTTCCTAAACCCACCCATTCACCCACCCACAGGGCTATACTAACAGCGCCAGGTTGATTCAGTGGTCAGAGGTAAGTGTGGAGAACAACAGTTAAAGAAGGGGTTTGCTGTAAATGACACTCCAGTACTTGAGGACCAATTTCAATTTCAGTTTCAAAGGTCAGTGGAGAAGTTTCCTCCTGTGCAGATATGACAGAGTCAAGACGGAACACGGAATACTGTGACTGTGACTGTGGGATTATGTTTGGTGTAAATAAACCTGTGTGTGTTATTGTCTGACTGTTAAAAATGCTCTTCTGGGATTCATTTCCTCAGCAGGTGATTAATACACACTTTACTTTACAGATGCTTCTGCTCCAGTGTCCACCCCTGACAGTAAGAGAGTTCAGGGTCTGAAAACCGATCCAGTCCAAACATTTTGCATAACAACCCTTATGATCTCACTTTCCAGTGGGCAGTCCCCCAAACCGTTTTTACAACGAAAAGGTGAAACTTTAGCATTTTGCACCAGAAATGCTCATCCTACATAAAGATCTAAAACACACACAAAACCATTTTGATCTTGCCTTGAACGGTCATGGCTGCATCGACAAAGAATTTCCAAATAAATTATTTTAAATGTAAAATGTTCGATGTATATATAAACACACATATACACATTTCATGGTAGGTCAGGGGATACTGAGTGCTGTTTAATCTTATTGATATTCTTCTGGCTTGTGTTTGGGGATGAAACAAAACAAGAGCATCCTCTGCTTCTTGGTCTTTAAAATGAGATATGAAGCTATTTTCACTCAGGCAGCCGTGCATGGAATACCTGTGCCACCCATTACAATTAAATTAAAATTAATTAAAACCTAAAGAACAGAAAACGGTGGTAAATACTGAAATCATGCTGAAACCCCACCTCAGAAAAAAAAAAGAGATGACAGTTTAATAGTGAAACTGGGTCTTTAAGTCAGTAAAGGGGAACTTGCCTTTAAAGACAGGTATATATATCTTACAACAGAACTTCCCTCTCCTATTCCGTCTCTCAGACAGTCTGTCACTCTTATTAAACTCTTCTCTCACAGTCTGTCACTCTTATTAAACTCTTCTCTCTCACAGTCTGTAACTCTTATGAAACTCTTCTCTCTCACACAGTCTGTCACTCTTATGAAACTCTTCTCTCTCACACAGTCGGTCACTCTTATGAAACTCTTCTCTCTCACACAGTCTGTCACTCTTATGAAACTCTTCTCTCTCACACAGTCTGTCACTCTTATGAAACTCTTCTCTCTCACACAGTCTGTCACTCTTATGAAACACTTCTCTCTCACAGTCTGTCACTCTTATGAAACTCTTCTCTCTCACAGTCTGTAACTCTTATTAAACTCTTCTCTCACACAGTCTGTAACTCTTATGAAACACTTCTCTCTCACAGTCTGTAACTCTTATGAAACACTTCTCTCTCACAGTCTGTAACTCTTATGAAACACTTCTCTCTCACAGTCTGTAACTCTTATTAAACTCTTCTCTCACACAGTCTGTAACTCTTATGAAACTCTTCTCTCTCACACAGTCTGTCACTCTTATGAAACTCTTCTCTCTCACACAGTCTGTCACTCTTATGAAACTCTTCTCTCTCACACAGTCTGTCACTCTTATGAAACTCTTCTCTCTCACACAGTCTGTCACTCTTATGAAACTCTTCTCTCTCACACAGTCTGTCACTCTTATGAAACACTTCTCTCTCACAGTCTGTCACTCTTATGAAACTCTTCTCTCTCACAGTCTGTAACTCTTATGAAACACTTCTCTCTCACAGTCTGTAACTCTTATTAAACTCTTCTCTCACACAGTCTGTAACTCTTATGAAACACTTCTCTCTCACAGTCTGTAACTCTTATGAAACACTTCTCTCACACAGTCTGTAACTCTTATGAAACTCTTCTCTCTCACACAGTCTGTCACTCTTATGAAACTCTTCTCTCTCACACAGTCTGTCACTCTTATGAAACTCTTCTCTCTCACACAGTCTGTCACTCTTATGAAACTCTTCTCTCTCACAGTCTGTCACTCTTATGAAACTCTTCTCTCACACAGTCTGTAACTCTTATTAAACTCTTCTCTCACACAGTCTGTAACTCTTATGAAACACTTCTCTCTCACAGTCTGTAACTCTTATGAAACACTTCTCTCACACAGTCTGTAACTCTTATGAAACACTTCTCTCTCACAGTCTGTAACTCTTATGAAACTCTTCTCTCTCACAGTCTGTAACTCTTATGAAACTCTTCTCTCTCACAGTCTGTAACTCTTATTAAACTCTTCTCTCACTCACGTTTAGGTAGCGGGCGATGTTACCCTCTTGCTGTGCATCGATAATGTAACAGGTCTTCTCTCCGTCAAACAGGGTCCGTGCAGAGATGTTGGAGGGTAATTTTTTCTCTTTTTTTGGAGGTGTTGTCGATCCTGTCGGCTTCACCTTCCTGTGTGAGGACTTAATGGCGAACCCGGGGGTGGGCTTCGTGGTTTTCCTCCTCTCCAGACCTGAGAGGGGGGAAGCCAACAGTTGCGGAATTTTCAAAGGCAGACATGCTACACATCACCAACTACTTTCTGAGAACCATGCCCACTTTTCAATAGGCGCTTTCGCACCGGAGGAACTTTTCCATAGTTCTTAGAACTGTTGGAGATATTAGGCTGAAAGTAGGAGCTGGAGAAGACTTTTCTTGCTACAACTGTTCATACACACACTGTCAGAGTATGATTTCCATTTATGAGACTGAAACCAAAGCAAAACAAATTAGTTATGTAAACACACCTCCCTCTTAAGAAATACAGTTAACTTAAACCCACAGGTCTAGGAAATTTCTAAAGGAATCTGTTGATTTCAAAAGATCGGACAGACATTTGTCATTGTTTGTTCTATCTATTGTCTCTGGGAGTTCTTCCTGAATACTGTGAATGCTGGGGGGAAAACATCCAGTGCAGAGAGACCCCTGACGTCATCCCCAATATCATGTTTTTTGGGGTTTTTTTCCAACAAATCCAGTTCCAGCTTGTGAACTGCTGTCTCTAAAGTTGGTTTTTCATCCAATGTGAATTTTTTTCCATTGCCAATCATCAAGCATTGACAGTCTTCCTGCAGTAATATTTGCACATATTTGTAAACATACCCATTTGCCACATTAGCAAGAAGCTGTTAGCAGTTTAAACCACCTCAGGCTACAGTGTGCAACATCACACAGACACAGACAGACAGAGAGCTACCAGCGCTCTTGATCTTAGACTCCTGGGTTCCACCACTCTGTTTCTCAGAGTGGGGTGTTGTCGTGGTTACAGAGGTCCCGTCTTCAGAGCAACAGGCTTCACTCTCATAGCCCTCTTTTATCTTCTCCACACACTCAATATAATCCAGGTTAGCCAGGTAGTCATCAGCTAACCCCTGACCCTCCGCGGTCACCATGTCCTCTGTCACGACCCGCCCTACATCCACATATATGAGAGAGAGAGAGAGAGAGAGAGAGGGAGAGAGAGAGAGAGAGAGAGAGAGAGAGGGGGGAGAGAGAGAGGGGGGGGGGGCTTCAGTGAATGGTAAGGGAAAGAAGCTTTTATCAATCATTATTACACTGACTAAACTGTCAATAAAGCGAAACAACTGTAAACATCTGTAAATAAAGTTAGAGTGTGACTAAGTGAGTGAGACAGTGACACACTGAGGGAGTGACTAAGTGAGAGAGTACATGAGTGTGAGAGAATGTTTAAGTGGCCCTGTTTAAGTAGCCCTGAAAAAAAGTCTTTTTATACACAGCCCGTATAACTACAGCTACACAGTTCCCGAAACCTGGTTCGAACCTGTGAAGAGACACACAAATGTGCCTTTGGCTACGTCGTCTTGGCAACGGACCCCCCAGCCCTTGTGCTGAGTCATGAAGAGCTGGAGGCGGAGCTGGAGTCCGTGCTGAACGAGCCTGTTAGAGCACATCCTGGGGTCGCAGCGACAGAGTGGGTTACACTCATACACCCTGCAGACAGACAGACAGACAGACAGACAGACAGACAGACAGACAGACAGAGACGAATCAAAACATGACTGCCCAAAAGACTGGACATAGATGTAACAGTCAGACAGAAATCAATAAAACAGCAAAAAAAAAATCCATTAACACACACTCATCCATACCAGGCAGTTCACGGTTCACGCAGACAAACAGAATCTCACCCAGTGGGCAGACAGCGCTGCAGTCTCTTATGTGTGTATCCAGCATTAACATCCACAGGACCTCCAGGAAACAGCTCCGTCGCTTCGATGGTCAGCTGCTGGCAAGAACACTTCGACCTGAAAAGGACACACACACACACACACACACACACGCCACAGAAATCATCCTACAAATGATACTCACATCATCTTACAGATGCAGAAACACACACACATACATTTGGATAAAAACATCGCTACACTCTATCACTGTGCATGTATGTGACATTCACACTCTCACCCACCTGTCTCTGCAGCCATCAGTACAGTCACAGCCAATCAGAAAGCTCAGATCAGTGCTGACCGGGATGCCCGGGGCGAGCGACCTATGCCGCGTGTACTTCACCGCGGGCAGCGGAGTGGCGTCCACCTCGTTTACGCAGGGCACGGGAACCAGCTCCTCTCCCTCGGAAACGTCCGGCAGGGAGAAGAACGGCGGAGCGTCCGCAGACACGCAGGGAGGAGGAGCGCGGTTCACCAGGACAAAGAAGTCCAGACAGAACATATCCAGGAACAGGAAGTCGCAGCGCGTCTCCCACAGGAAGTCCTGGATCTCTCCCATGTCACACATTGTCTGACCACAGGGTGCTCTGTAGAAGACATGGAATGATGCCTGGGGAGAGAGACAGAGCAGTCAGGAGTTGGTGAAGAGACAGAGGAAAGAGAGAGAGAGAGCTACAGGGAGAAATACACAAAGACTGGCAACTGGTGGATATGATGTCTTGTTAAGGATCCAGATGAGGTCAGTCAGTATACCAGCTTTGAGAATAAGCGATGTTGTATGTCTGGTTCAGTGCCAAAACTGTTTTTTTTTTTTTTTTTGAACCAAACCTCATGATGTGCAAGGTCCAAACGGCTACTAAAAAGTGTTCAGGGACTCCTAAGAACCTCGTTTGGTCCCTCTCTTCTCTCTCCTTCCTTCAATTTCCCACCTCCATTTTCTCCTCCAGTATGAAATACCATTTTGTCCCGTTTAACCCTCCCAAACCATTAGAGTCCCAGGATTCTGACCGCAACGCCTGTTTACCCATGATCCCCACCTTGCCGTCCAGACGCCTGCGTGCGATCATGCGACGGAAGTTGCAGAGAAGCGGGATGAGGAGGGGGTTTCGGCCGCGGTGCAAATCCGGATTCTGAGGTCTGAGCCCATCCAGGCACACCGGGCTGCACTGGTGAGGTTTGTATGTCAGAGGATTCCACAGGAGAGGACAGGGTGCCGGTCGCTTGGCACTGAGGGGGGAGAACAGGAATAGAAATATCTGGTTTAATTAAGGGAACTACAAATGTTACTACGAAGCGCCGTCTTGAATTTCAACGCTGCGGCCCCTCCCACTTTTTACCGGCAGGGTTTGAGAGTGATTGGTCCATCAATCATAGAGCTATGAGTACAGCTCTCACACTGTAAGCCCTCACAGTGCCAATGTCTAAGATAAGGATTTCAGGGAGAACTTTAACGGCACGACCATCTTCAGTGGGCATTTACCATATTAAAAACACAAGGCAGCTCTACACATGTCTCTACCCATGAAAACTATGGAGAATTCACAGCACCAAAATAATAAAACAAAACGCATGTAGGAGCAATAAATAATAAATACAAAAGTGTGAAAAAGATAAATGAGTCAAAATAAATACACTGAGATGAACATTCATAAATAAATGTTTAAGAATTTGGAGATGACTGTGTAGAGACCAGTGCATATGGCAGCTACGGGGGGGGGAATTAGTAAACCTCTTCATTCTGGCAATTAAGTCTGAGTCCTCCACTGAGAATGACATCATTTTTGACACAGAAAATAAAAACTGGATTTTTTTTTCTTAACTGACGTGTTAAACGGGGCCTTCTCTGACTCAGCGGCGGTTGCTGTGGCGACAGCCAAAGCCGTTTCTCTGTCTGGTGTGTTCTCAGAGGAGGCTGGCAGAGGGAGGGCGATTCTGTGTAGAACCACTCGGGGCTGAAGACGACTGGGCAGGCTGATGCCCTGCTGCGTAAGCGACCGTGTCCCCTCTTTGTCAGCTGACACGCCACCTCTCAGACGGCTGGCGGTTGTCGTAGTGACTGTTGTTGTGGTAACTGCCGATGATGTCTCTGTTGCTGAGGAATCCGAGTTGGTTTTTGAATTGATTTGGAGCGTTCTGTTGCTGTTAAACTTGACAATCTTTCCTACTGAACAATAGAGATCAACAGAGAGGAAAGATCATCATAAAATTAAAAAAAAAAAAAAACACAAAGAAGTACCATCACTACAAGCAACTAACCAATCAACTCATCTCTTTCCATGTAAATGCAGACCTTCTTTGGAGGAAGTTTGCTGTTTTTGTTCAGCCAAGTGTTTCCTGATGCTGCAGATATGTTTCAGACGCCCTGAACCCTTATAGAGCCATTCAGTGTGTTTGTCTTTCTGAAATACAAGGACAGCCCAGTATTACCACAGACATCAGGCTACCTCTCTCTCTCTCTCTCTCTCTCTCTCTCTCTCACACACACACACACACAGTCTAACCGCCTGTCTACTCCAACAAAACCCTTCAAGCAGTTAAAAAACACCCACCAAAGAGTCAATCATCATCACACTGGTGTGTCAGAGAGGAGGAGTCTTCAGTTCGTTTAATGAAAAGTCATTGAGAAGAACTGACTTGGGACCCTCTGGTCAGGGCCCTTTACCGTGAACTGGACATGGATGAGGCTCCCGTCCACCTCCGTGACCTTGCAGTCCTCCCAGTTTCCCCGGAGCTTCACCTGCACGTCCACGCCAGCCCGCAGGAACACGCTGAGGGGACTGGGGTAATATCGCAGGTACTCCTCCACCTGGGATCGCCATTCCTCGTCATCGATATCCTCACATACGTTTTCCACTGCGACAGGAGAGAGAGGCCGGGGCTGAGGTCAGATAGAATGAAAGGAAAAAAAAAAACGAGTGGAAGAGATGCTTTGAGAGAAGACACGAGTGGAGGAGATGTAGGGAGAGGAATGAAAACGGTTAAAGCCGTCGTGGGCCGTCGAGGAGAGAGCTCTTTTACTGTTTACAAAAGTAGACATGCCACACATCACCAACTACCTTATGACAATGACATGTTAGAGAGAGAGAGAGAGAGAGAGAGAGAGAGAGAGAGAGAGAGAGAGAGAAGGAAAGAGAGAGAGAGAGAGAGAGAGAGAGAGAGAGAGAGAGAGAGTGAGAGAGTGAGAGAGAAAGAAGGAGAACTTCTTTACGTGGTTTGCAGACCAGGTGAAGGTCTGGCAGGGCGACATACGCAGTGCTTCCCTCGTCATAAAACACCAAGAATCTGAAACGAAACGTTTTCGGAACCTCAACACAGGACAGCACGAGTTCTACCTGTTATGACGCTCTGCTTAACGTGTCAGTAAATATGTAAATCTGGCCCTGATATTTCTTTTACTGGTTGTTCTGGTTTTCTACTCTCACGTAAGGTAAATGTGACCTTGATAAAATTGCTAAGGGGTTCTGTTTTCACAACAGTGTAAAGTTCTAAAGGTAGAGATTGTAAAATCCCAACTCACATCATTTACAGACTAAACAACTATTTATATTAGAGTACACGACAGTGCACCGAAAAAAGGAAAAAAAAAACATTTCTGAGATCTGTTCCTGAGACATCATAATATACCCCTTTTCGCTTTAAGCCTTCTACCTCCATATCTGCCAAAAAGTGTCAGCTCATCTTCATACCAATTTGTTAACATATGATTGACACATTTAATAGTTAACCAGCAGGTCAGAAGCACTGAGCCAGTGAAACATTTTTCTTCCCAAACTCATGTTCACAAAAACAAATCGTCATACAGTTGAAAAAAGGTTAAAGTACTAACCTCATTCGGTTTTTTCGGTCTGGCAGTTCGGCGATGACGGCAGAACACAGCCGAGAGTCCTCGTCCTCCGTGTGCTTTGCGACCACTCGCGCACCCACAAACAGCTGCTTGAGCAGAGGAGGTCCAAAAAACGCCACGTGGTGTCCAGGCAACAGGCGCTTTCCTTTCCCTCCATCAAACTGCACCTCGTACTTATGACCGCCAACGTCTGCGCGTTAAGGAGGAGAGAAGGGAGGAGCATGGGCGGTTGGCTTCAGTTTCAGGCACAGAGGAAAACACACGCCCCTTTAGCCTCCCTCTCCCCTCACAGGCAACCACAAAAAGAAACCTTCTCACACAGTACCCTGAAGTAATGGTAATATATACTACAACTCCCATGATCCATCATCAAGTCCCTCAATGCACAGTTAGCAGTCAGCTGGCAACCACAAAAAGAAACCTTCTCACACAGTGCCCTGAAGTACAATGAATACATGGGAACGTCGTGTCTGACATGGAGCGACCACTGAACAGGAAAGAACAAGAAACTGTCCACTGTGTATGTGGGTGGAGAAGAGACTGTCCACTGTGTACACGGGTGGAGATAAAGAGACTGTCCACTGTGTACACGGGTGGAGATAAAGAGACTGTCCACTGTGTACACGGGCGGAGATAAAGAGACTGTCCACTGTGTACACGGGTGGAGAAGAGACTGTCCACTGTGTACGTGGGTGGAGATAAAGAGACTGTCCACTGTGTACACGGGTGGAGATAAAGAGACAAAGGCATCCGTGTACCCAGTGATGGCTTTACCTGCTCTGATTTCTGTGACGGAGCCCTGACACCACGCGTTGGTCTTCCTTCCCAGAATCCTCATGTTAACCTTCAGTTCCTCCCCCTGCAGGCAGTCATCTGTCTGAGCTGGCGTATTCAGCGGGGCCTGGGACACTGATCAGACCAGCCCGTTTATGAGACTCAAAGAGGGAAAATCATTCACTGTGTAATGCACTCCCATAATCCATTAGCAGTCAGCTGGTGATACATACTACAACTCCCATAATCCATTATCAAGTCCCTTAATGCACAGTTAGCAGTCTGCTGGTAATATATATTACAACTCCCATAATCCATTATTAGTGTTCCCTCTGTTCTACAATGACAACTCCCATGATCCGTCTTCAGCAGTTCACCCCCAGCAGTTCTGTACAACCACAGAATTCAGAGATAAAATAGGAACATGTAAGGTGAAGATGACCTCACCGTATTCAACAACTATACTGTGAGGAGTACAGCAGGGCCGGCCCAGTTGTCTTAGGTGGAATGATGACTGAGGGTATTCTAAATGGTGAGGTTAACGCACCGGCCGATGCTGTCAGTCGCTGACTTCAAAACCACCACGGCCAACAAGACCAAAGCAAAACAAAACAAAGAGATTTAATACTCCATAGAAACAGAGAGAGTTGGCTCACCACTGCTGGAAGTTGTCATGGTGATGACAGTCGCACTGGAGGTAGATAGGGCTGTACTGGGTAGGACAGAAACAACACTCGAGGACGTGCTGGGGGTAGCTGTTGTATCCGTCGCTGTGATGGTGTTGCCATGGGAATGGTTGCTTGGTGTTACAATACTGTCACCCACTGTATCCACAGGTGTGCTTGTTTTGGCAACTGGATCTGAGACTATAGGCGTTTTGGGTGCTGATGCCACAGAGCTGGGGGCAGGTGTGTTGGTGGCGTGTGTGAGATTGGGGGAACAGGATTCGTTTGTGATAGACGGAGTTCTGGCACATAAACTGGGTTGAGTGGGAATTTTGCTGGTAGTGTTTACTGGTGTAGATGTCTCAGCAGTCAAACATTTGAGACTTTCCATCGCTGTATTTGTTGCGGTAGAGGACTCTGCGGGGCTTTGACTTGATGCGATGTCTTTCAGTCCACCTGGGGACAGTTTTTTAGGTTTGGAATGGGGTTCACAGGTTCTTTTTTGGGGTCCTTTTTTCATCACTCCATTGGGGAGTGCAGGAGATTTCGACGGACTGAGGGCACCTGCAGTTGCAGATGTAGATGGCACATCGATGGTTGTAGCTGTAGTGGTGGGTGAGACATCGGTAACTGAACTTGTCGAGGTGGATGGGGATTTAGCGCTTGTAGTAGATATTTCAGGTGTGTTAACTCTTTGAGAAAAGTTCTTCACAAGCTGGCAGGCCTTCTCAATGCCTGCAGACATCTCTCCAAACTGACAGACAGAGAGAGAGAGAGTTTATGGATTGTTCTACTATGTGTTCATCTATGTGAATTGAATGTTCAGGCCAGTCCTCACCTCTGACTCACTCTCTGGTAATCTTTCTTGTTCAGCTTTAACAGACAGAGAGAGAGACATGTCAGACAAAACAAAAACCTAATGCACTCCTGTTTTTTTCTCTCAAATGTGTCCATGCCATGTAAGCTTTAGATGCCCAAGTTTGTGCAGTTTATCTGTTTAGATAGATTGTCTCTGCTTCTCTTAGTTTCTCTATTAAGCCACAGTCAGTCTCAGCCATGATCTAATGACACATGGCAAACATCCTTTCACAGACTAAGCCATACATTTCTCACAAAATATCCTATTTCCTATGGTCATTTAGTATGTTACAGCATTGCTGTAAAATGACAGCTCGGCATAAATGTAGAGGCTTGTAACCACGGCCATGTCAGAGTCGCTATCTGGTAAAACTGTTGAGTCAAAATAAAAAAAAAAAAAAAAACAGTTGTCAACATTCCTGGCATGTGTTTGTAACTACGCAACGCTGGGACACTCAATGATCACATGTTTCAGAGGGTGAATATCTATAGACTGCCCAAAGCCACTCCCAAAATCATTACACACCTCTGATGTCTTTGACAGTTACCCATAAGAAACTTCTTTTTTTGTTGTTTATGCAAAACTAAATTTTCTCTGAAACAGATCTATTGATAGATTCTATGAACAGAGGAAGAGGTTCATCTTTGCATCAGCGTTAACTGTTTCCCACTCTTTGAACACTCCGCTGCTTTTCTGTCTCTCTGTTTTGTTTTTTTTCTCTGTGATTCATTTTTAGGCAGTGAATTACTCCTCATGCCCCTGAGTTTTCTCTTGTCTTTGCTTTTGTGTGAAACAAAGACTCGTTTGGAGTCCCTGGAAAAGTAAGTCCAAAACTTCAAACAGAAACTGTGAAACTTTTCAAACGCACAAGTTTTTTTTTGTTTTCTTTGGAATTTGGTAACCAAATTCCAAATGTTTTGCACTATTAATATTTTCAAATAACAAAAAAAAAAAACCACACTTGCTGTATTTTAGAGACAAACTAGATATGAAATGTCAATTCAATCATTCTCAATCTCACAATGTTACAAATTCAAAATTCCTGATAAGAACACTGTTCACCACAGTCGCTGTTTTACCTTCGTCGTCAATAATCTGAATGACATTGACAGGCTGTGTGACCTTGTCTTCATCCTCTGAGTCCGTGTCTCTGTAGTCCAATCCCAGCTGCCCATACAGGCCTCTTACCACTGACTCACACTCTAAGACTGACCTGGGTCAAGCCAAAGACCAATCAGAACACAGGAAAAGAGGCAGCCAGACAACAGAACAACCCCAGTAATGACTCAGCAATGAGAGAAATCAGGTCAGAACCCCACCCCACAAAAAAAAAAAAAAAAAAAAAGTAAGTTAAAAAAAAAAAATTAGACAGCAAGGAAAAGAGAAAAATGTTTCAAGAACTTTCACTCACTGAATTATTCTTTTGCTCACCAGACAAATTTGTCGCCAACTCTAACAAACATCGTGGGACACATCGCCATCAACGGTTATGTGAGGCGAAATCTCGCTCACATTTTTTATAGCGACTGTAATGGTGGATACAAACTTCCTCACCATACATACACACACACTTTCATGAATTGCTTTCAAACAGGTTAGAAGGGGTCACCTCTAGGTTACACACAAACTCACACTCTCCCTCTCTCTCTCTCACACACACACACACACACACACACACACTCACTGGCATGCGTTTCTGTAGAGCAGCTGGGTGAGAAACATGTCCTTCTCTCTCTGCTTCACCAGTTCCTCCATCCGGGCCACTTCAGCTCTGTGCTTCATCAACGAATCATCCTTCTCCACCTCTGCCCGGACCCAGCGCAGCAATTCCTCATCCTCCGATAAATCTATCCCCTCCTCCTTCTCTTCTTCCATCCTCTCTGATCAGTTAGGACACGGTGGCACAAAAAAAAAAAGACAAAAACAAAAATTCCCTATTCATGTGCAGAATTTTACTAAGCCTGAATAAATATCTTTAATATAAATATCATTTTTCATGACTCATTAAGGCTTTTGAAAACAGTTGAAACTCCGTGTCACGGCTGTTTGAGGAGACTGGATGCCTGTGCAGCTTAGCGTCACTTTTATTTAAATGGGACACAGAAACAAAAGACTTGACGGAACTTACAAGGACGCAGGTTCAGGCTTCAGGCAGACACACCAACACAGCATAAGATAAAAGCAAAGCAATTCCACACAAAGTAAAAGCCAAAACTAGGAGCTTTTATACTGAACAGAGCAGGACTTGTCATAACTGAAAACAGGTGGAACTAATGATTAGACTGACAAGATAAACTAAGGAAACCAGGTAGTAACAGAAACTTTAACCAAAACTAGCCACTAGAGGGGGAAAGAGAGGACCAGGGCATGACAGTAACCCCGTTCTAACACCCGGCTCCTGCTGCAGAATGTACCATCTTGGGGAAACCAGGGAGCCAGGAGGACCAGGAGACTCAGAGAGGATAGCGACAGATAGCAGGGGTTGGATAAGAGACAGGGCTGGGTGGTCCGGAGGTTCTGGTGGCGTACCGGAAGACCGAGCTGGGCGGCCTGGAGGCTCTGGAGACGGGCCAGGAGATTGAGGTGGGCGGTTTGGAGGCGAACCAGGAGACAGGACTGCGACATTGTCCGGAAGCGCTGCAGGAGCCAAGGGAAGGGCCTCTGAGGCAACGGGAACAGGACCAGGGACTGGAGACCCAGAGGTGGGCATGACCTATGCAGCGACAGGAACAGGACCAGGGACTGGAGACCCAGAGGTGGGCATGACCTATGCAGTGACAGGAACAGGACCAGGGACTGGAGACCCAGAGGTGGGCATGACCTATGCAGTGACAGGAACAGGACCAGGGACTGGAGACCCAGAGGTGGGCATGACCTATGCAGCGACAGGAACAGGACCAGGGACTGGAGACCCAGAGGTGGGCATGACCTATGCAGTGACAGGAACAGGACCAGGGACTGGAGACCCAGAGGTGGGCATGACCTATGCAGCGACAGGAACAGGACCAGGGACTGGAGTCCCAGAGGTGGGCATGACCTCTGTAGTGACAGGAACAGGACCAGGGACTGGAGACCCAGAGATGGGCATGACCTATGCAGTGACAGGAACAGGACCAGGGACTGGAGACCCAGAGGTGGGCATGATCTCTGCAGTGACAGGAACAGGACCAGGGACTGGAGACCCAGAGGTGGGCATGATCTCTGTGGTGACTGGAACAGGACCAGGGACTGGAGACCCAGAGGTGGGCATGATCTCTGTGGTGACTGGAGCAAGAGACTGAGAGGCAGGCAAGGCGTCTCCGGAGATAGGACCAGGACCAGAACACCCAGAGGTGAGTGCTGCCTCTGTGTCGATAGAACCAGGAGATCCAGAGGCGAGTGCTCCCTCTGCGGTGTCTGGGTCCAACACCAGTGTCCCCGTGGTGACTGGATCCAGAGGTTGGGCCCCCGCTACAAGAAAGTTCCCCACCAAGACTGATTCTGGAGTCCTGTCTGTGGAAGAGACCCCCACCGCAAACCGGACCCGGAGCTGGCGTCCCTGCTGCAGTTGGACCCATCTGCATGGCAGGAGAAGGAACTGGGTCTGGTTCTGCTGGGTTGGGGGGAACAGTGAGCTGTAGCACTGAGGTGGCAGGCAGCAGCAACGAGAGGTTAGATGTTGAGCGAGCAGAGGGAGCCGTCACAGCAAGAGTCGAACCCCGCTCGTCCCAATCCCGGGCGGCGACGACTCCTCTGCCAATGCTTTGCCCGTGGCAGAGCCCCCCCCCCCCCGTCAACCCTGACTTCCCCAACAACACTACCATTGGGTCAAAGGCGTCACAGAGATGAGTTCGGTTCATCACATGAGGCCTTAGGGGAAGATAAGAGGTGTAGTACCAAAGGTACCCCCACCTCTCCTCCACCAGTCAACTGCCCGTCTCAGCGCTCGTCCCTCCAAGTAACTGATGAAGGCCGATGTCCTGTCGTTGTCACTATGGATCCCCGTACATGAAAAGCACAGGGAGCATGCCAATAGGAAATACCCGCACCTCTGAGGGGATCCATCGTACCTTTCTGGGAGCTTGCCCAACTGAAACCAGCCCGCTGCATCCACGGGTGGGTGTGGAATTCTGTCACGGTTGTTTGACAGGAGACTGGATGCATGTGCAGCTTAGCGTCACTTTTATTTAAATGGGACACAGAAACAAAAGACTTCATGGAACTTACAAGGACGCAGATTCAGGCTTCAGGCAGACACACCAACACAGCATAAGATAAAAGCAAAGCAATTGCACATAAAGTAAAAGCCAAAACTAGGAGCTTTTATACTGAACAGAGCAGGGCCTGTCATAACTGAAAACAGGTGGAACTAATGATTAGACTGACAAGATAAACTAAGGAAACCAGGTGGTGACAGAAACCTTAACCAAACCTAGCCACTAGGGGGGGAAAGAAGAGACCAGGGCGTGACACTCCACTAAATTAACGATGAGCACAAAATATCTTAATATCAGCACAATCAACTAAACTGGTCAACCAGTTTTCTTGAAAGTGAAAAATTAGATTTTAACCTATTTTAGATCTGGAACTGACTTTTTTAGTTACAAAGTTATCTAAAAAAATGAATTATTCGTAAAAATTTTAATAGAAAGCTAATTTTAATTACAGAGAGTAAATGGAGGGTAAGACCACACTAATGAATCAGACATGAATAATGCAGAACTTGTCTGTCCATGAGAAATGACGGGATATTCAGACCACCTTGCTCATCGGCCACTGTCACTGCCTATAGTGACAGCTCCTGCGTTAGACAGCTTCCAAGTTTGGCCTAGATGACAGCCAATGACTCCCTGCCTGTGGACAGTTACCGACCAATAAGACCGCACCCTGGGAACAAACAAGGGAGAAACACGTCAGCCGCATTCTACTTTCAGACGTAGAAGTATTTCCTTGATATTGACCATAATAGGTGCCAGTGTCACCAAACACCACAGAGTGAGACAGAGAACAACTGCAGTGAACTCACCCCTGCCAGCCCATACGATCACAGCCAATGGTCTTCCTGTCTTCTCACGTCAACAGCCAGTAGGTGTGGGTTTAGAAGAGCGATTTCCCCTCCACTGTTTTTATCGATCGAGAAAGGCAAGAGAGAGAGAGAGAGAAAGAGAAAGAGAGAAAGAGTGAGAGAGGAAGAGAGAGCGAGAGAGAGAGAGAGAGAGCGAGAGAGAGAGAGAGAGAGCGAGAGAGAGAGAGAGAGAGAGAGAGAGAATTTCATGCAGAGGACATCTTTACTGTCTTGTCTTCTAAATGTTCATGTGAAGCCAACATATTTGTATTTAAAGACAAAATCTAAAAATGTATTTAAATAAAAAAATGTAAAATTCATTTTCTAAGCCCGCTTATCTTAATTAGGGTCATGGGGGGTGCTGGACCCTATCCCAGCATTCACTGGGGTGAAAGGCAGGGAAACATCCTGGACAGGTCACCAGGACAGACACACAAACAAACACATTCACACACAGGGGTCATTTAGTATCTCCAATTCACCTGACGTACATGTCTTTGGACTGTGGGAGGAAACTGGAGCTCCCAGAGAAAACCCACGCAGACACTGGGAGAACATGCAAACTCAACACAGAAAGGACCCTGGTTACCTGGCCAGGACCTTCTTGCTGTGAGGTGACAGCACCACCCAATGCACCACCGTGCCACAAATATAAAATTTAAAAACAAAAAATCAAAAACAAAATTTCTGAGGTTGGTGAAACAGAAATCTCTAAAGCAGAAATATCACGTAGTTTGATGACACAGAAGGAAAACAGGAAAAGAGAAAGCATTTGACTTGAACTTCTTTGGTATGGACATTATAACAAATATTTAATCTTAGAATTTCTCTCATGCATAGTTACTAAGTATTAGAAATATCTAATTTCACTTCACAAAGTTAGAGCATATTGCAAATACACACCATAACTTATCAAATGAAGAAGTCATTATAACGGTAAGTGCCTAATACTGAATAATCAATGTGAAATAACGGCAAATACTACTAGCGACCACTAGTGTTGTCCAAGAATAGCTAGTAAACAACGATGCAGCTGGTGGAGCAAGCTATTATTACTCACTAAACGTTTATTG
>NC_044506.1:20849450-20854450 GCF_902362185.1 Chanos chanos | reverse complement strand
CACATAAAACATCACTCGCCGCTATGACAAACACCACTGGGCCTCTGACATGGCACTACACCTCTTCACTACACTTCTCCTCAGCCTTTTAGCATGGAACAAAACAAGGACGGGCTTCAGTTAAAAACAGCAGAAACGAAACAGCAGTTGTTCAGCAATCACAGACAACAGAATAACAACTGTGAGATAAAGTCATCAGGGGAAGTGTTTTACCTGCTGTGACTTTATCTGATGTTCTCTGTGATGATGATATATGTTGATAAAAATTATGACATACCTGTATGTATACATGGTATACTATATTATACTATATAATACTACCCAGCACAGACAACAGAAATTGATCCACCTCTGCAGTAACTACAATTACACCTCTGACACGTAACACCTTGCAGTCACTCATGGACAGTGTCATTATGAACACATAACATGTTCCAGGTCATTTGGTACAATTACACATTTTAACTTAAGAGATTCTGTCAGCTTTACCAAGCAGTTTACCTCTGACTCACCAAAAATGGCCAAGATGGCCTCTGGATTGAATCGAATCTTAACTGTCGTCATTTCTCTCTCTATGTATACAGAGAGCAGTGCTCTGAGTAAAATTCAGCTGAAAGACATCCTAGCAGCTGGGTTACTGGTTTAAGCCTTTATCGCCATTGCTGGGTTGTGGGGTGTGTCTCTATCACGAGACTGGTGGCCTAAGGCTGAACAGAGGCTAATCTGTCACACATAAACCATATGAGAGGCTTCCCTTTAAGCTTGCCATGGTTCTCTACATTATGGTGAATCAGCCTCTTCCTCAATTTTGTTCCTGACTGCGGTGTTTGTTCTTCTGACAGTTCTTCGATTCCTCTTTCTCCTTCTCTCTGAACCATAGCAGTGCTGACACAGTGGGGTTAGACTGTAGAATAATTATTCATTGTATCATTACAGAAGCACTCACACACATGCGCACCACTCTCTCTCTCTCACATACACACACGCGCACTCAGAGAGAGAGAGAGAGAGAGAGAGAGAGAGAGAGAGAGAGAGAGAGAGAGAGAGAGAGAGAGAGATTCTGACAATGAGTCCTCTAACAATGTTTGTGCCACGAGTCAGTATTTGGGTGCCAAGATTTTACATTGTTTGATCATTTTCAGCACAAGATGTTTGGACAAACAGAGACATGTAAAGTAAAGGGGTAGGGTGCTGATATCTGCATAAATTCAATACTTCCAATTTTTTTCTCTCTCTCAAAAAAAATTCTGATTCCCTCTCTGAACCAAAAGCTCCTCGTGCTGGTTCTGGTAAACTGCGGGAGTAAATGAAGTAATCATGAGTGTTATCACAGGGTGATTATTAAGGGTTTTTGAGTGTCAGTTTCACATTTATACGTTTTCAGAAAAGTCTGCGTTACTCCATTGTGTCGTTGCATTGATAAGACCCTTTTGACTCCTTGATAACGTTAAAACTCCACCCCTCCCCCACTCTCCCAGTCACTGTTTTTATAAACTGACTCCACAATTCCGTCTGACTCCACAATTCTTTCCACAATTCCGTCACCCCTCTCAATTTCAAAACGTAATAAAGGTGTAATTAAATAGTGGTCTGCTTTAATAACGTACCACGCAAAAGTCATATCCAGTAGCGTAAATAGTAATTTAATATTACTGAACTATAATTATTGACGTTCCCCTCAAAAACAAAACAATTAGAAGTTGTTGTTTTTTTTAAATCGGTTTTCATTATAAACGATGAAGCATAATAGCTTATTTAAAATACTCCGTCTGCTAACCTAACCTCAACACTCACGCACAATAAATGTCATTGTATAGATCAGATTTAGTCAACCGTACCAATTCTTTGGGTAGTGAACAAGTGTTTGTGTGATTTGAAGGACACTCAAACTACATTACAGCAGCTTTTACGCAAAGAGCTAATTCATTGAAAAAAAAAATCCAAATCAAATGCATTCAGTGTATTAACGGCAAAGAGACATACTGCTAAGGATCTGTCATTAGTTTATGAGGGAGGGACCGATAGAAGAGTCTTGAGGCTGACTCACAGTATCTGGCCGAACGTATTGGGGTTGTTTTCATATGTTGGGATAGCACGTACCGTCAGGAGGAGAGGGGGGCTGGTTCATGCCAAAGATGGCGGGTGTTGAAGGAGATGATATTCGGCCCGGAGGCTCGTCACTGTTTCCAGCGTCGTCTCGTAACGGATCTAATGATGGTTTAGATGACAATACCGGAGGCCAAAAACCTACCACGATAACGTCGGGCCCGCGAGTGGTTAGAATAGTGAAGTCGGAGTCGGGCTATGGATTCAACGTCCGCGGCCAAGTTAGCGAAGGAGGGCAATTACGAAGTATTAACGGGGAGTTGTACGCACCCCTTCAGCATGTCAGCGCCGTATTACCCGGGGGTGCGGCGGACCGAGCTGGTATATTGAAAGGAGACAGGATCCTGGAAGTGTAAGTTGGTCTGTTTTATGTCATTTGACCTAACTTGTGCGAGTAGTAAGCTGTGATAAACAAGAGAACTCGCTGGTGGAATTCTAAAGTTGTAACTGCAAATGCTACACCAGCTAGCCATTTAGCTGCAGGATAAGTAATCAATTACATGGCTTTACCTAGCCTAACCAGCTGATTTTGGGACCTTACTTGCTGCTGTCAAGACCATACATCTCAGCTCCCTGGTTTACTAACGTTGCGCTATGCGTGTAGTTTCATCAAGCACAAAAATCAGTCGTCATAACATGAGCTTATCAATTCTGATAACCAACAATTAATCCATAGTTATTAGCATAGCAGAATTATTAGTAAACCGGGATGATGACAGCTAGCAAGCAAAAGGCTATCCTGAGTAATGTTATCACGCCGCTGCAGTAAAACTGACTCGATAGAGATGTCACCACCACAGGAAACGATTTCATATTTGATACCCGTTTATACATGTGGACAGCTCAAATATCGTGTTCTTGGCCATAAAAGTTAGAGTCCAAACTTCTCAATGTTTAGCAAACACAAGCCCACTGCTGTTAGCAATGGTACACCGCTGTTTTTAGACATTCCAATGCCATGAACCCAAACATTAGTCAGAGCTGACTCTATGTCCGAGGTGGTGCGCAGTTCCTCCACAGAAAAACAGCGAAAAATGACATCAGCGAGTTCAAACGTAATGTTAGCGGTCGCTTTTCTAGACAGTCAGTTGAATTGCAGTCGGCGGTCGGTTCTGTTTTGCACCTCTCCGAATGACATCAGTGCTGTAAAGTCTGTTCCCTGTAGCCATCAAATTAACGTTTGGCTTGATGTAATGCATTTTATTGTATCTCACAATTACGAGTCAGTTACAGAGCCTGACATTTGATTTTTGGGCGCTTCATCGTGTGTCTCCGGGCGAGACGCACCGTGGATAATACAGACTTGCTGCAGATTGAGCATCTACGGCAATGACAACTTCATTCTCACACGCTGTACCTATCTTTTCAATCAATATCTCCGTTGTGTTTACCTTCACATCTGCTGGCCTTGCTTGTTATCTATATTCAAGTTTTGGCCGCCAAAACGGTTTGGTTTCTAAGCGTAAATTTTTAAGTTCATGTATTGTGCACGACATAAGGCTGTTAAGTGTTTCGTGGTTGAACTGGATTATTAATTTAGTTTTCTTATTCTGAAAATCACGAAATTGTTGTGCAGTGTCACAGTTTGGATTTTTAGGCTCCACCGTTGACTTTATAAACGTTACGGCCTCCACAAATCTCCCCGTCGGTTTTTCCTGAGTTGAACTTTGGATGTGTTTGAGCAGAACGCACCCAAGAGGCATCTCTACTGATCGAGTATCAGTTTGTTATCAGTTATCTGCGTGTTATTGCAGATGCAATCCAGAATATCTGTCTGCAGCTTTTCAGTCTCTCCTCCTTGTTGGTGCTTAGGAATCCTTTGAGGGTTTAAAATTGTTTGGCAAGTGCTTGCCTTTGAATTGGAATTCAGCTGGGGCAGGAATCAGACAGGAGGAGGAGTATCAGTGTGTTGTGACGTCATTATGATCTTTGTAGAGGACAACAGTGTCCGGTATTAGACCATTTATTAGACTCCGTGGTTTTGGTGCTTTTTCGTTGTTTAATTCAAGTATTTTGTTACGTACAGATCACTGTAGGAAAACAAAACAAAAGTAAACAAAAAAAAGCAAAACAGTATACTGGAAATGAAAAACAACTGATTTGTTTTTTGTTTTTTTCAAAAGTGAGTTTTGTTTTAACAATGTATTTTATTTAATGTATTCCCTTGTTTGGATTTTATTTATATTTATCATTTGAGCACAACAAAAAACATCAGTGATGAAATTCAAAAGACTCTAGTGAAAATCTCTAGCAGAGCAAAGTTCAGAATTATTTTCTGTTTAATCTCCTTTCTCCAGTAATATGTTCAGATTTGGGCCCAAAGCCCCTAATATCACCTCACAGTCATCTTCAGAAGGCCACACCGAGGCTGACCGGAGGAGATGGTTGTTGAGGAACGCGGTGTTCTCAGAGGTATTGTCTGTTGACTGAATGAGGGTGCTGCTCTTGCACTGCTTGTCAAAGCGTTGGTGTTGGTGGCAGCGATGGTGGTGTAACAGGTGGTGGAGTTGTTGCCATGTTGGTGTTGGAGTTGTTGCGATGTTGTTGACGTGCGCTGAGCTCTTGCGGGTGATGGCGACATCTGATTGGCCGGCCTAGAAATGAATGTAACGCTCAAAGAGTTTAAGTGCTTTCTTTTTTTTTTTTTTTTTTAGTTGGTTGAGCAGCTGCCGTACATACACCTGTACGTACATCTACAAATAAGTACCAACTCGTGAGTCCTGTATGAATCCTCAAAGCTCTTTGGAACAGTGTTTTTTTTTTTTTCCCTTTCCATTTTAGGTTGACAGATTGCCTTGTGTCAGAAGGATAGTTCTGACAGCCTCTGTTATATGCTTGTCTTTTTTTTTTACCGCAGTTTCATTGACAGGTTCTTTTTCTGACTGCGGCAGCTC
>NC_044506.1:20814450-20844450 GCF_902362185.1 Chanos chanos | reverse complement strand
TAGACCTTCACAATGTTTTCAGTTCTTTTCCCAAATTCAGTTTTACTTTGTACATTGGTCTGAGTTATCATGAAAGTAACTACTAATATTAATCGGCTTTTTTTAGTATTTTATCAGTTTTGTATTTTGTCTTGTGGTTGATTATTTGTGTGTCTGTAGCAGTTTGACTGGTCTATTTGTCTGTCTGTAACAGGCTGTGATAATGAAGTTTGATTGGTTTATTTGTCTGTAACAGGCTGTGATAATGAAGTTTGATTGGTTTATTTGTCTGTCTGTAGCAGGCTGTGATAATGTGATAATTTATCACAACCTATTACAGACAAATAAACCAATCAAACCTCATTGTCTGTCTGTCTGTAACAGGCTGTGATAATGAGGTTTGACTGGTTTATTTGTCTGTCTGTCTGTCTGTTACAGGCTGTGATAATGAGGTTTGACTGGTTTATTGTCTGTCTGTAACAGGCTGTGATAATGAGGGTTGATTGGTTTATTTGTCTGTCTGTCTGTTACAGGCTGTGATAATGAGGTTTGACTGGTTTATTTGTCTGTCTGTTACAGGCTGTGATAATGAGGTTTGATTGGTTTATTTGTCTGTCTGTTACAGGCTGTGATAATGAGGTTTGATTGGTTTATTTGTCTGTCTGTTACAGGCTGTGATAATGAGGGTTGGGATGGACCAGACCATGGCCAGTTACTTTGCTCTGTTTGAAATAATCAGTCCATCATTTGGTGAGTCATCAGTTTAATATCTATATCACCCATACTTTTCTACTGTAACTTGGTGCGTTTTAGTGTCTATCTTATTCAACCTGTCTTCTTTCTCACTCTCTCTCTTTCTACCCAGCCCGAAAACTGGCCCCTAATGAGTTTCCTCATAAGCTCTGTGTGCAGAATTCTGTGTCAGAGGTGCCAGGGACCTGTCTGGCCCTGCGAAAATGGCTTTTCACGACCCAAGAGGAGGACACGCTGCTCCGAGACAACCCTTTGGCACTGCGCTACTGCTTCTACCAGGTCAGCCTCTCTACTGATCTCAGATCAGCCCTATCTCTTTCAGGGAGCAAATCCATATTTTTCAGAACCACTGATCCACTTACCTCTGATCTGCTCTCTGGTCTTCTTGGGTTATTGTTTTTTTTTTTGTTTTTTTTTAACAGTATAGATTATTCCAGTGGTCACATAACCTCAACACCCCCCCACCCCCCATGTCTTTACTCTCTCTCCCTCTCTCTGTCTCTCTCTCTCTCTCTCTCTCTCTCTCTCAGGGTCAGGATGATATAAAGAAGGGACTCATTAAAGCTGATCATAAATCCCAGCAACTCCAGAGGCTAGCAGAGCAAGGAAAGATGGCTACGGTTAGTCTGTCTCTCTCCTTCTGTCTGTCTCTCATATGAAACATCCTTCATTAATCTTCAATGTTTAAATACTGCAAAAGCCTGGTCAGCCCTCTAACAGTTATCTGAATGTCTCATACTGTTGGACTTCAGACTGGATTAAGTTCTCTGGCCTTCAGTGAATGTGACCCCTCCCCTCCCCCTCTGTGTTTCAGTATGTGAGTTTGCTGAGATCCTGTGAGGGTTATAATGAAGTGGTGTTTCCTCACTGCGCGTGTGACTCACGTAGAAAAGGCCATGTGATCACTGCTGTCGGCATTCAGCATTTCAAACTGCATGCCTGCACTGAGGACGGCTCTCTGGAGGTACGGGTGTGTGAACATGTCTGTGTGTGTGCGTGTGTGCGTGTGTGCAGGGGGGGGGAGTACAAGTAGAAGTGCTGTTGCTAAAAAATGTACTCCAAGTTGAGTTAACGTATCTCTCCTGAAAAATATTGAAGTAAGAGAAAAATTGTCACTCACTTGCAATTTTTACTGAAATGGTTGTCAGTTTAACTCTACTTTAGAGTACTTTTTTTTTTTAGTAACAGAACTTCTGCATGTGCTTTTTCCACCCCTGCCTGTGTGTCTGTGTCTTTGTCCATGCTGACAGTCAGAGAATCAGACGTTGGTCTTTAGGGCAAGTGTTTGTCTTTGTGTATCAGTGTGGAAGGGCCCTGCTGACGGGTTCTCTGTTAGACACATGATCATTCTGGGTTCACCTTGAAGCAAACGTGTTCATCACGTCTCTGCTGTGAACATGCTTGGCAAGAAATACCACTCAAGTCATCATGCAGAGAAGTCATAGTTTGCGTAGAGAATGTTTTATGGAGGATGTGGTATGTGAATAACATCTGAGTGAGGTTCATACTGGGGTCTTGGCCCTTTATCATTGTGTGGCTGATAACCTGAGCTGGTTTCCATTATTTTTCCACTATCGCTCTATATGGCACTATTGGTTAAAATGTGGATGAGTAAATAGCCAATAGTCTGAGCTGATTATTGTGAGCGAGATGCAGGAAACAGAAACCTTGAGAAACATTTCACCGAGCGGAAATTTAAGAAGAGCACTCGGCTGTCGACAAAAAGAGCAAACTAAAGCTACAAACCTCATGTGGTGACGTAACTTCTCTCACTCTCTCTCTCGTGCCCAACTCACACAAACATCGCCATTCCCTGCCCTGACCGCCGCGTCTGACTCAAACTCACCGCTCTCGATGTTTTATTAATTAATGACCTCACGCCATGTATCAAATCAAAATATCTCCAATATCCAGATACGCCTGTCTGATTTACAAGCAGTTCCTCACAACATTTAACACGTAAAACAAAATGTCCCCGCGTTTCCCCTGCTCTGTCTCACCCCTTTTCCAGTCAGCCACCTCCCCTGTGACCCACTGAACCGCCAGTGAACAATGTGTGTATCGGGCATGAAACAGGCAGCCCCTGAGATGACGGCTGTCCGTAGATTTTATACATTTAGAGTGATAGATTATTTGCATTTATTTGACAGTACAATATGTATTCCGTCTCGGAACTCTAAGCACTTTATTTTTTTAATGTAATACCCAGCTGTTCTGTGTATCTACATATCTCATTAAAATATGTTGACCTAAAGGAAGCTTAGTGTCAGGGTTTGTGTTTCTCAGCAAATGAATATGAAATATCGTTTATCTGTCTCCTTGATGAGCTGTCTCTGTATCGCTATTGATTCTGAAAAAACCATATCGGTCAACCACTTTGTTCATGCAGTTTTTAACCCTGAGAACATGTCTTAATTTTTTCCAGGACATAAACTGTGTTGTAAGCTCATAGAACATGGCACCATTAAACTATGACAAACACTCCTCACTCCCTTCCCCACCCAAACATTTTTCCATTTTTCCCAGTCTGCCTGAGAAATAAACTAGTCTGTTAGTGGTATTTTAGCTGTCGTATCATTCTGCCCAAACGGCAAAAATGTGTTTTGGATAAATTATGCATATATAGTTTCTTGAAGTGACCTGATATTGCCATTCATGTAATAAGTAGGCTCACATAAACAAAACGTTGAGGATCCAGACTGTTACAGTCATAAGGAAATAACAGTGTTACTGAGGTCTGGAAATGCCTCTGGGCAGGTGAACTCCAAATGACATTGCTATTAACATGACCGTTGTGTCGGCCATACTAACGCTAGTCCACAGGGAAACATTTTTTTTTCCTTTGACAATTTCTTTATACTTGTTCTTTACAACTCGCCTCGAAACTGTCTCGCGTTTCTCTGTCCAGCTGATTGTCCAGCAGTCAACCCGGGCCGCCTGTGAAACGGTTTGGAAAGTTTGCGTGACAGAATGTAATATTTTAACGTCTGTCCATCGACTCTTCATGGGTTTTTCAGACAGTGTACACACAGGGTGGCCCTGTAATTGCATAGGAATGTTGGGTCTTTTCTACAGGCAGTCTGATGTGTGTGTATTTTCTGTCGTAACCACAGAATCAGGTCATCGCGTTCGACTGGTCGGAGATGAGGAGATGGGACACTGATGAGGAGGGAATGGCCTTCTGCTTCGAGTACGCACGAGGGGAGAAGAAGCCCCGCTGGGTTAAAATCTTCACTCCCTATGTGAGTGTCCACAGCACAGCCTTTGAATGATGACAAACACTCACAGAAGGAACAGTGGTGTTTATGAAGGGATTTTAAAGGTTGTGTAGCATTGTTCATTATTTTTGTCTTCTCTCCCCAGTTTAACTATTTACACGAGTGTTTTGAGAGGATTTTTTGTGAGCTGAAATGGAGAAAAGAGGTAAGTCTGTCTGCCTTCACTTCTAAAGACATTTCAACATAGCTTTTTATTGGTATTTATTCGTATGTCTCTTTACTGGAATTTATTTGTTTTTCTGTCTGTTGGTATTTATTCAGAAAGCTTTGTCATTGGTATTTATTCCTATATCTGTCTCCTTCTAGATTGAGGAGGTCTTGGACAAAGACAACAAAAACTGCAGTAATAATGGTATGTGTCATTGGATGACAAGCCTGCATCGCACACACGCATCACACACACACACACACACACACACACACACACACACACACACACACAAAACAACAACACCACTTGTGTTGAGTGTTTTTAAGTTAATTTCTGTGACTGTCAAATGCTCCTTAACTTTTCACTTTTGTCCATTTTGTTCAGAGTATCAATCTCCTCTGGAGCAGCAGAAGGGGTGGCGCCATCTAGGGGCCATTGCCTCTTAAAATCACACTCCTGAAGAGACTAAAACCACAGCAAGGCCATGACATGCACCATTCACCACAACACAACAGCAATGCCACAACCATGTTACCATGCCAACAGGGGCTCCATTCCAGCCACAGAGTGCTCCATATGGCAGCTATGTTACCACAGCAACTCGGAATGCCATAAGCGCGTTACCATGGCAAAGCAGACGTAGGGCATTCCCATAAGAGGCAGGTTGTTGTTTCCAGTGACAGTGAGGAGGGAGCCGGTGTCATATGTCATCAATAGACAGACACGGAGCTGAGATCTGCCGCATGGAGCTTCAGGAGAAACACACGCCCTCTCTTATTGGCTAGTGTACTGCTTGTGTGATGTTTGTGCTGTTACTGGTAGAAGAAGGGTACCGTGTGTCTGTTTTCAGTCAAGGTTTCAATCAGCCTGTATCTGCTTTGTGGTTGGTGGTTGGAACTAGTTTGATGATATGATTGGTCAGGTACAGGAGTGTTAGATTTGTCTGTGATTTGTGTCTGAGACTGATGGTAGGAGCAGAGATTTTCTGTAAAACTGTGTTTGTCAGGAGTCAGAAAGTGAGTGTGGGGTCAGTAACACTGTGAAGTGTTTTAACAGAACAGTCTTTCACTCAGGCTGGACTTAAACTTACTCTGAGGGGTTGGGCATTCTGGAATATTCCAAAAAACAAACAAAAAAAAGTTTTTCTGAGATGGAAGTGTCAGATTGACCTGATTTGACTGGATGGATCCAAATAGAAAAAGAGAGAATCCTATCTTCAATTAAATTAGGCCAAACAGTTTTTACACTGTTTACTTGGAGATTAACCCCTGTGTTAAATGCATTGTAAACAGCAGATAGAAATGTTTCCAAACCAAGTCAGTGCCATGTGTAGAGAGTGAGTGCAGCTTGGAGAGGTTTGGTAGATGACCTCAGATGCACTTTCATAGTCAAGCTGTAGAGGGCGGTAGTGCCAAGGGGCAAACACAGATGTGAGGTTGTTTTACAAGGATATGTGTGTGTGATGTGTGTGTCTGTGTGTGTGTGAGAGAGTGAAATGAAGGAGATACTGTCCTAGAGGGTCAGGGGTCAAAGGTGTTGCCAGAGTATGTGGTTGGACACAATGACGTCGCTGTGAAGAATTACTGAACGACTGCTTTCCTTTTACACGTTTTGCCCCTGTACCCCCCCACCTTTACCTGGCCACACCCACACATACACTCTCTTACCTTATTTTAGAAGTATACTAGAGGCCAGTCTCTGCCCTCTGCTATTTCTGTTTTCAATGTGGAAAGAATGATCTGGAACCCCCACCATTTTGCTTTAGCAGTGAACAGAATCTGTTAATAAGAGTGATATGAAAATGTCTCCCTGGCCAGTAAACCTTAATGCTTAACAGTGGTAATACAGAACGTGTGACCAGCCAATGAGCATGCCTGAGGTGTGTGTGTGTGTGTGTTTGTGTCAGTCTGTCTGTGAAAACCTCAACATTTGCTCATTACATCCACTGAGACCTGGTAGCAGGACCAACCATAAGCTGCGTTACAGACCGCCACCAGTTACTAATCCCAACCTTAACTATTGTAAGGTTCCTGTATGTTTAGTAGAGTGTCAGATCTGAGATGTTCGAGGTTTGGATCTGTACTGAATTATTGGCCTTTTACAAAGGAATGAGTCAAGAGGACAGGGTCCTTTTACCATCTTGTTGTCTGTATCTAAGAAACAAGGTCTATGTTTTTATCATTTCATATGTCTGAAGGTGAATATGAACATGTACTTTCAAGACTTACATTTATCTCTCTTTCTGTTGCTCTGAATCAAGAAATGTTTCTTTCTCTAACTAACATATTTAGAGTTGATGATAAACTAAGTTTGAAATTTCAGTGAAGTGTCATTTCAGATCTCTCTGTCTATCGGTGTGGTCAATTGTTACTTGAATGTTTTGAACAGTTGATATGTTAACCATGAGTTAAGGAGGACAAGCAAATCCAAAATTCAACACATTGTTCTGTTCAAGTGTCTGTAGTCAATGTGACCTAAAACTCTGACTGAGAACATTAATTTATTATAAATTGAGGTGATCAGAGCTGTAGTCAGGTTTATGCCATGTTTTGTTTTTCTAGGAAGTGGTTTAGATTGGCGTGGTAGAGGGGATATCACTCTTCAAAGAATGATAAGAGTATTTTTCATTTAATTAAACTTTGGCATAAATTAATAATGGATCCTGACCAACACTAGTTTTATATGAAAAAAAAAGTGAAGTTTGATCTAACCAAGGAAACTGAAGTAATTCACTGAAATGTCATATAGGATGAAACATTAACAGATTATTTTAAATAAAGTGATCTATTGGTTTGAACAAACCTTTTCGCCTGGTTTTCATTTCCTGACTTTAACATCAGTGACTGTCCCCTGCAGTTCATGCTTCATTCCACTGAGACTCATTGTTCTTCATTTTGGAATTACAGGCTCCAGATTACTTTTCTCCCGAGGATTCCCTTTGCTTTCTGTGGACAAGAAATGTTCAAGGTACAAAAGCTGGTTTTCTTTCTCGAGACAAAGAGAAAGATTGAACACAATTTTGCAACCTTGTACAAGCTGGAGAGCAAGGTTTTTTAGGAACTATACTGAATCTTGAATGCCGTGAAAATACAAAATAAAAAACAGAATTTTGTCAGCCAAATGACATGGAATACGTTTTTCAGTAAAATAACTATTTTAAATATAGCTGCAAGCAGCAATGAGGGGGCCAAGCAGTCCAGCAGGGCAGAGTCGCCATGGCAACTTAATCTAATCATGTCAAAAGCATGGCTGTGAGCACCGATAGCGAGTTTTATGTCAACTGACTTGACACAAGAATTACTTTTGTTAAGAGAAAAACAAGGCTGATGACACAAAAAGCTGTTTTTGCTTATTACAGCAACCCCCCCCCCCCCCCCCCCCCCCCCCAGTGGTCACATGACACAAAATTTCTTGCACATCCTCAGGAGGCCGCCCCGAGTCCATGTGCCAGGTCTGGTGTCAATACGTGTTGCTGGGATATGCCTGCACTTCCTGTTTGGCAGCTTCAGTGCTGATTTTGATTGGCTGCAATGGGTGAATGCTTTTGCAAATAGAAAAACCAACAAATAGATTTTGTGAGGCTTGGTCTGAAGATCACCTGTGCCAATTTTTGGGAAGATTGCCCAAAATTTGTGGCCTGTGAAAATTTTTTTAAAGTTTTCCTTAAAATCCAATATGGCGGCCACATCACTTAGGTTGACATGAGAAGTTTGCATGTCTCAGCTTTGGGACCACCCATGGTATCATCAGACAAATGAATCTGTTATTTAAGGTAAACACATCAACAGTTATTAGCCAAAACACATTTTTGCTTACTTCAGCATCCCCCCCCCCCCCCCCCCCAGTGGTCACGTGATGCAGAATTTTTTGCGCTCCCTAAGAATGGGGTCCCAAGTCCATGTACCCAGTCTGATTTTGATACATCAAACTGTCACTGAATTATGACCTCACTTCCTGTTTGGCACCTTTGCCGCCATCTTCAACCCGACTGTAACAGACTAACACTTTTGTCTCTGTCTTGGGATCTCCCATGATACAACCACACACAAGAATGACTTTTTTTTTTAAGGCAAACAAATCAAAAGTAAATAGGAAAAAACGTGTTTTTGCTTATCGCAGAAACCCCAGTGATAATATGACCCATTTTTTTTTCCTTTTTTTGTATAATCCTAGGAAGGGGCCCTGAGTCCATATACCAAGTTTGGTGTCAATGCATCAAAGGGTACGCTGAGATATTGTATGACACCACCACTTCATGTTTGGTGGCTTAGCTGCTGATTTTGATTGGCTGTGATGGACAACTGGTTTCGAAAAGCAAAAATCCATCTGATAACTTTTGTGAGGCTTGGTCTGAAGATCATCTTTGCCAGTTTTGTGGAAGATTGGACAAAATTTGTGGCCTGTGAATTTGTTTTTTTTTCTTCAACTTTTTCATAAAATCCGATATGGCGGAAACTGATGTCATGAGGTGCATTGAACTCAGCTTATAACCACCAGACAAGGCTCTGCCTAAACTAGGGCTATACAGAAAATATAAGGAGGCTTTGATGTTGACACCAATGTACACAACAAGATTTATATTTTCCAAATGTGAGAGAAAAGATATATTAAAAGAAACAAAACCAAGAAATCTAGGCTTTACAAAATCAAACAGTGTCTAAATGTATCATGAGACGCCCAGTGTGAGATCCAGGTAGTGAAAGTCAGAGAGATTCACTTGGTACTCAGAGATCCCAACACACTCAACAGAAAGGCACGATCTCTCCAAAATGACGGAGGAATCAGTCAAATGATGGGATGATGAAGATGGATAGAACAGAGGAAGATGTCTATGGTTAGTCCAGTTGTGATTCCACTTAACAAAGGGAAGTAGGCCTCTTGGCTGACTCCCGGCAGGCAGCTCATCCAATATTTTAAAAAGATCCTCTAGGTGTTGAACAATAAGCACAATTTTTTAACACGGCTTTGTCCAGCAGTTCCCTCAGGTTTTCCCTTCCAAACATTTCTGGGTTTTTTTTTTTCAGAAAGCAGGTTTAGTGAAAACTCAGAGTTAGTTAACTTAGAGAAAGTAGTAAACCTCCTAATAGAAGAGCCCTATGGCTTTGTTTTGCGAGGAGAATGAAGCCACAGGACTCTTCTATTAGGAGGATTACTACTTACTCTAAGTTAACAAACTCTGAGTTTTCACTAAACCTGCTTTCTGAAATACCCCCCTGGCCACACACCATACTCAAAATAACAACAACAACAAAAAAGCCCAAACAAACCAGTATCTGCCTTCTTCTTTCGACTTTTATCACACTAAGTGGCTGCTACTGCCACCTAGTGGCTGGAGGAAACACCACTTCCCCGTGCAACATGCATGTACGCAAATACAGTACATTTTACACATTCTACACATTTTCATTACACACGTAACACACATATGCATGCAGTAACAGGCCATTGTCAGCTACTGGTGTCTACTGGAATGACTACTGGCTTTAACAGGACTGCAGTCTATGCATTTCTCTCTCTCTTTCTCTTTCTCACGCTCTCTCTTTCTCTCTTTCTCTCTCTCTCTCTCTCTCTCTCTCTCTCTCTCTCTCTCTCTCTCTCACACACACACACACAAACACACACACACACAATGAAACAAGAAAAAAACAAAAAACAAAAACAAAAAACAGAATAACCAAGGTGCCTCAGAAAAACATGCACTTTTTGCATCACTTACTCCCAACTCACATTATCTTCATGGTGCCTGTGATGCAGTGGGAAAGCAAACACGAAAATGTCCAGGAACCATATAGTTCCCATTGTGGATCAATCCAGAACTCCTTAGTTCCCCAAAAAGTTCCTGAATCTTTGTGGAAATGTGTGACAGTAACCACATGGAACTGTAATAGGTAACAGCAACTACAGTTGAGCGAGCTTTGTAAATTACTCTTTCCATTCTTGTGGGCAGGTCAAAGTCAAAGCCTAAATTACTGTTAAATATTTGTAAAATTTGTAAAAATTGAGATTCTAAACAAAACCCTCAACAACCCCTGGAAGTAAAACTCTGCTGCGTTGGCCAGGAATGGAACCTGGGTCAACTGTTTGGAAACTACTACACCACCAATGGTGAGAAATATGAACTCCAAGCAGGGGTGGACAGTAACAAAGTACATTTACTTGAGTACTGTATGTAAGTACATTTTTCAAATATCTGTACTTTACTTGAGTGTTTTTTTTTTTAAACTTGACTTTTACTCCACTACATGTCAAAGACAAATATTGTACTTTTCACTCCACTGCATTTTTATGAAGGTTCTTGTTATTCACGTTGGACCCGGATTCACGTAGGACCCGGTCCCAATAAGACGAGGGGGGCGGGAATCAAGCGGTGACGAGGGTCATCCAGCTATTTCACATTTCAGACAATGCTATGTAGTAGAAGTAAAATTAATCTAGCCTACAACATTATGACGTGTTAATCCTTTTAAAGCCAATCTGAGTTAACCTAGTGCCTGTTTAACTGAAGCTATACACTGTCTTTTATAGAGGAAGCATTTGGTTCAACTGTGTGTCTATAGGCTTTGTAGCATATTCCACAAGCTTTTTATTCGACAGGTTCTACAAGCAAGTCAGTGCATTCAGTAGGCTGTTTCAGAGTCATTAGGTTCTGTAAATGCATTGTGGCAACAATACAACAATGCATTGACATTAAAAAGAAAATGTACTTTTGAATACTTAAGTATTTATAAAAGCAAGTATTCCAGTTCTTTAACTCAAGAAAAAATTGAACTGAACTACTTCTTTGGAATAATACTTGACCAGGTGTATCTATACTATACTATCTATGACTCAAATAATGGAATTGTGTACTTGATCCACCTCTGGCTCTAAGGTCATTATTCCCAGTTCTGGATGACACAGGAAGCTGAGAGGAAAATCTGAAGACACCATCTCAGACTGTTTTACTGCCAACAAGCTGCTGGACAGCCAATCAAACAGGTTCATGTTAAAAGTCTCTGACCTTCAGATGATGAAACTGACACACTACCTACTGCACTAACAAGACTGAAAAGAGGAAGCTGGTGACAAACACAAACAACAGTCCAGACAGCTCCATCCCTATCACCATGTCTGTGACTGTGTAACTAATGTTACTGACATTTATGACAATGTAAATATATTAATATCACATTTTAGAAACCACATAATCATCATCATCATCATCATCATCATCATCATCATCGTCATCGTCATCATCATCATCATCATCATCATCATCATCATCATCATCATCACCTCATCCCACGTTTCTTCACTCAATCAACCATAACCCACCTCCCTCCTCCTTTACCCTCAGTTCAGAAGGGAAAAAGCTATGGGGAGAAGAGAGGGTTTCAGACCTGCTGCTCTTGTCAGTGGGAAATGTAAATCAGGAGTCAGAGGGAAGAGTCTGAGAGACAAGATGTAAGGGATGGACACAGACTTGGTCTTCTTCACCACCTGTCCAGCTCTGACAACCTCCTCTGACTGACTCCACTGACAGCATTTCTTTTTATTACATTGAATTAAACAGATTTTAAGTGTGTTGTCAAAGAAGTTATAAAACAGAAACCGCTATTGTTCTGTATGTCTGGATTTCTGCCAATTCCCTATGATAAAACTTAAACTTAACTTAAAAAACTTAAAAAAAAACACCACAGTCTCTTGTCTAATAGTATTTTAATATTATACATAAAAATCAGATATGTATCAATCATCATCATCATCATAAATATGTACTTTTCTCTCATGGTGTTGACAGGATTTCTATGACATGTTCCCATATTCCAGTGAGACAACGGCCAGGTCAACACTGCTGAGTGTAAACTCTTTCTGTCGCTTTACTGAGTCAGTTCTCATTTACTGATCTTCTACAATTCTCAATGTTAATTTTTCTTTTTTCTTTCTCTCTTTTTTTCTCTCTTATCATTCGGGTTTTAGTGTCCTGGTGATATCAGAAAAATGTAACAAACGTGAAAACTGTGATCCAGTAATATTCTTAAGAACATGTGATTTTCTTTCTGAACACTTGATGTCAGTAGATAACATAACATGGCCATAATACTCTGGTCTTATGAAGTGTGGAATGGTTCCACATGTGTGAACATATGAGTTCAGGGTGTCTGCTGTACTCAGGAAGAGCATTTCCATAGAGAGAGGACACTTTGCATTGGCAGCACATGCTTGAGAGCTTGGGGAGTGTTTATAGTCCTGTGAGTTTAAGACTTGATGACTGAGAGCTGCCTGCCCCAGTAACTTAACCCACAGCAAGCATGACTTTCATCACCATCTTCATCTGGACACTTTTGTGTTGTTTTAAAGGTAAAATGAAAATTATGAATATGATTTAAATGATTGTTTGTTAATTTATTTTTAATTTATGTGATCATTTTAATTATTTTTTGTTGGTGTTATCATTTTTGTCTGTATTATTATCTATGTCTGATTTTTTTTCAGGATCCAGAGGTCAGGTCACAGTGACTCAGACTCCTGCAGCGAAAGCAGCTCTTCCAGGAGACACTGTTATAATCAGCTGTAAAACCAGCACTCCACCAGCCTGTAGCCCACCCTGTTTAAACTGGTACCAACAGAAACCTGGAGAGGCTCCGAAACTCCTGATTTATTATACAAGCACCCGTCAGTCTGGAGTCCCAAGTCGTTTCAGTGGCAGTGGATCTGGGACTGACTTCACTCTGACCGTCAGTAACATCCAGACTGAAGATGCAGGAGATTATTACTGTCAGAGCGTACATGATATCGGTGGCTATTGGAGTGGCACTATCTTGGCATTCACACAGTGATATAGAGCCGTACAAAAACCTCCCTCAGTCAGACTGCACAGAGACTGCACTGCTGCAGCTGGGACCTACTGCAGGTGCTGAGGGGGAGGATGTGATACAGCACAATCACACACTCTGTGGAGGAGAGGAATCACACTACACTAACTCTAACTACATTAAAATTATTTCATGTGTCCATCAAAATGTCCTATTATTGAAATGAAAGGACATCACATTTATTATTATTTATTATTACAATCTTTATTAATCATTATTTCTAAAGTTCATCTCATAGCAGTCACTTTAATCATTCTGGTGACGGTGCAAATATTGACGTGTTTATTCTGAGAGCCTAGATTTACATTAGTCATTTTAAATAATTAATTAAACTGATGATGTTAGAGTAAGATCAGATTGTTAGAAGGGAAGCCATGCAAACAAAAATTTTACTCTGTTAGACCCATACTGCTAAATTAAAACCACTATTACACTAAAAAGTCAAGCTGAGGACTGTAGAAGGTTTTTTTTTATCTTCCTAATGACACAGCACTGTGGTAAAGTGATTGGTTACTGAGATTCTCTTCCCTGAATCATCTCTGACAGTGATGTAGTGGTAATGGAGTGAGGCCTGGTGTCTGGAGGGTTGTGGGTTTAAACCCAAATCATGACAGTTCACTGCTGATGTGACCCTGAGCAGGACACTGAACCCCAAAGTTACTCCTGATGTCTGTGACCTCTTATGTGGGTAGTAGTTGTCTGTAACACATTGATATTAATCAATTTAACTGATACAACAAGATCATCAGGTCTGTTACAGATTCAAACATCAAACTAAAAACATAAACCACACACACACCTGTCCCAGTCTCAGGGGGTTTAGGGCTGTGTGAGTGGGTGCTGTGAGGGTGAAAGTCAGATTTGCATGTGCAGGGCGACACCCACACTCCCAGAATAGAGCAGCACTGTGGCCAGATGTTCCCCCGTCCCCAGGGGGCTAGAGTGAGTTTACAGATCATTACTTTAGTATCAGTGTCATCATGAAGACCAAACCTGGACCAGACGATCAACATCTGAGTCAGACTGATACACATACACTACCTCACCCACAGACTGTGTTTTAATAGATTTATGAACAACTTATTATCTTTATAGATTTATTATAAATTTACAATAAACTACTGTAAAAATCAATCAAAATGTAGTTAATCAAAAGGTAATCTATAAATCATTCAATTTAATATGACAAATACAAAAAGGATTATTTGTTTATTTGTGTAGTTATTTATTCAGTGGATCACTTTCCTGTCATTATTATTAATATGTTAATATCATACAGCGCTATGAGAGGAATTAATATGTTAATATGTATGAAATGTGTGCTGAACTATATGTAGATTCCTAAGAGTTGAGTCTGATTAAAAAGCTGCATATTTAAGGGAAATGTTTACTGTGTCACACTAGTAACAATAAAGCTGCTTCCTTGGACTTATGATGCCCTGTACATTTATGAATGTCAGTAATGATTTAGTGTGTGTCTTTGATAAAGAGAATTATGTTTAATAAAGACAGACACACAGAGAGGGGAATGGTTGTGATTGAAAAGCTCTTTATTTTCATCATGAATAAAATAGAACAAGAGTTAAGCAGTAAAGCACACACATACAGTGGACATGAATGGATTTGATATGAAACACAACAATATCACATGGAAGATGCTCTGATGACAACTCAAGCTGCTGGAAAGACTCACACACAGGGTCAAACCCAGCACAAAGCCAGTCTCATACACTCATAACAGAAACAGGAGGGAGAGAAGGTGTGTGTGTGTGTGTGTGTGGGTGTGTGTGTGTGTGTGTGTGTGTGTGTGTGTGATCACTACTCAGAACACTGGTCTTTCCTTAGTGTCAGGGTCACTGCAGACTGGGAGCCCTGTGTGGCCTCACAGGTCACTGACATCTTACTCCACTGCTCCTCCTGGAGGGTGAGGGTGCTGCTCCAGCTGTAGAGACCGTCCTTCTGTAAAACCCCAGGGCTGGAGCTCACCCCTGAACTCCAACTCTTACCATCCACCTTCCAGTTCAGCTTCCAGTCTGAGGGGAAGCCCTTGTTGGCCAGACACATGAGTGTAGCTTTCCCCTGCTGCAGCTCCACGCTGGAGGGGGGCAGGACCGTGAGGGTGGGCTGGGTGTCACCTAGGAGACAGATGAGAAATCACAGCTGTCATTGGGTGGAGAGAGAGCTGACATGTGTCCATCGATCAGTAGAGGGACACAGCAGTATGAGACACGATTAGTCTCCATCTCACATTCATATGTGTGTGATTTTCTTCTTTAAACACACACTTTATCTGTGCTTCAAAAACAGACAGGCTCTGCCTCTTTCACTTCCCTTATCTCTGACTCACAGAGCACAACCAAGATCAGCAGAGCATTGAAAGACAGTTACAGTCATTTTATAAATAACTGTTTATTCCAAAACATGCTTTCATGTAAAAGTAAAATGCATCTCTAGATTTTTTTATTTCTGTTCTTTTGGAGTCGTTGAAGAAAAAAATGTTTTTCAAAAGTTCCCTCACACAATCTGTTTTAGAATATATAAAATGTATTGTACATATTTTGATAAACGTGAGGTTTACTAATTGTGAGGTTTGTTGAGTAAAACTAATCAGCTGAGTTTTGAATACATTTTGTTGTAATAAAAACCATGACATTTTTTAAAATTAGTGATCTTTCAGTTTTATCCGGTAGTTTGAAATCTCACATGAACTGAGAAACAAATCTAATATGTATATTTTACTGGATTTCTGAATTATTAAGCATTATTAAACCTTATTATTAAACATTTGAAATTAAACATCACATGTCAATGCCAAATAGATGTCATAATGTAAAGAAATCTATATTTCATACATACATACACATAGAAAAAAAAAAAAAAAAAAAAAAAAAAATATATATATATATATATATATTTCTATCATTTTTAATTTTAAAAAGTAAAACAAGTGAGAAATGCAAAGGCGACTGTATTAGAGACTGTTTTATTATAACAGCCAACACTGTCACTGGATCAACACTAAATATAAATAAAACTTAATACTATATAAACTGTGTCATTCATAAACTACACAGTGTTACTGCACCTTATTTTAATCTGGATTTAAAATGTTTTCGTAAAGAGGAGAGACTTTTACTTACGTCCAATTGACACTTTGGTGCCTCCACCAAAAGTCCACCACAGTGATACAAACTGGTTAAGTGGCCGTACAAAAACCTCCTGCTCTAATGACTCTGATCTCTCTGTGCTTTACAGCACATTGTTTCACACTGTTAACATTATTACTCATCAGTCTATCAATACTCATCAATCACCCCATTAGTGTATTCATATTCCAACGTTTACAAACATTTTGGTGTCATTTTGTGTTTTTATAAACATCAAGCTGATTATCAGTTTACTCATAAACAAGTCCAGGATTAAAGAATAATTTCCCCCTACAGACACTCATCTGTCACATGGGAACTAATTACACATCATTTCCTAAAACAATTGATAGATTTGATATTTAATAAAGATAAAATATATTTGGATACTCACTGCCAACATCCAGTTTGGTTCCCCCACTATGGAGTCACTGAACATAAATCCTCTAATGCAGAAACAGATGGAGTCAGGGCTGAACAATTAGAGATCTGAGCTTTACACATCGCCCCCTGCTGGATCATATGGGAACTTCAGATAGTGTAGTTTCTCACTGTGACTTGTGGGAATGTGTGTTAGACAGGATTCCTCATCCTCCATAAACTCACACTGACCACTTCAAGTCCCTCAGGCCAGCTGCAGCTGCTCTATTTCAGCACAGGGAGTTTCAGCACCACAGATCTGAAGGTGTCTGCAGGAGCCTGGACAGAGTCCAGAACAGAACAAATGAGGTCCAGGTGAAGCTGATCAGGGAGAACACTCCTGAGTTCAGACAAACCACATCACTGCTCTTCACACAGCCCAGAGACCCAGATGGATACACACATTCTCTCACATTCCTCCTCTCATTTACACAGACACACACACACACACACACACACACACACACACACACACACACACATAGAGTGAGAGAGAGAAAGAGAGAGAGAGGCAGAGACCCGCAGACAAAAATCAAATTCCTTTCAACAGATCAAACACACACTCTGAGTTTAGTTATCCAGTACAGTACAGATCAAATTACCAGTTGTCTTGATATCAAAGACACATAGGACAAATCTTTCTCAATAATTCAATACTAAAGTCAGAGTTTAAAGATCAGATGGACCAGAGAAATAGAGATGAATTTATTAAATGAACTGAATAAGAAGACTAGTGAAGAAGTGAAGAACTCTGTTATAGAGATGAGTGAAGAGTAAATAGGAAAAGTCTCTATATTACAGTGGAGTCACAGGGTGAGTGAGTTAATTTACCTTCTCTCAGTGAAGGGCATGTGGAGAGTTTAGTCAGAGGAGAAGGATTCTTACAGAACAAATAAAACACACAGATTTAGACAGTAAATGATGAGTTTACACTGATGTCTCCTCATTTATCTCTGTAAGAGTTATTGTGCTATTGTTTAATATCACTGGATCAGTAGGATTCATTTAGTTCATTAAGACTGAGATGTGATGTTAGTCAGATGTAACAGAAATGCAAACATAAAGGAAAGTATTTTATTCTTGTCTAATAGAAGACATCAATTCTTCACTGATACAACATCACAAATAGAAGAGTAAAATTAAACCCTGAAAACATCACATTTATATGTGAAACGTTTATAAGACATTCATTCTCATAAGACAATCATTTTTTCAGTAATTCAACCTAAACTGGAATAATGACAGATAGAAATACTGTAAATAAAGTCTATGTCAGTAAGTATGTAAGTTGTATGTATTGTAATCCAATGAAACTCTTTATATTACTTATATATTGTAAACTCTTTATATATTTTCTAAAACTCTGTGCTGTAAGGAAGATCATTTCCATAGAGAGAGGACACTTTGCATTGGCAGCACATGCTTGAGTGCTCTGGGAGTGTTTATAGCCCTGTGAGTTTAAGACTTGATGACTGAGAGCTGCCTGCCCCAGTAACTTAACCCACAGCAAGCATGACTTTCATCACCATCTTCATCTGGACACTTTTGTTTAGTATTAAAGGTAAAAAGATATGTATTTCATAGACAGATTCTGTTGATTTCATACATATGTACCTCATATATTTATTTATGTTGTTGTGATGTGCTGCTGTTGTGAAAGTGAGGAGTATATGACCTGTTTGTTTAGAGAATCAGTCAAAATAAACACAGAGTGATAATAAAACAGACACAGTTCCTTGAAAAATGTTACATGAATGTTTTTTTTTTTTTCATCTCTCTTCTTTCAGAGTCCAGAGGTCAGGTGACTGTGACTCAGACTCCTGCAGTGAAATCTGTTCTTCCAGGAGACTCTGTTTCTGTGAGATGTAAGACCAGCAGAGCTGTTAATGACTGTAGCAGGTATCAGAACTGTTTGCACTGGTACCAACAGAAACCTGGACAGGCTCCTAAACTCCTGATTTATTATGCAAGCACCCGTCACTCTGGAGTTCCAGATCGTTTCAGTGGCAGTGGATCTGGGACTGACTTCACTCTGACCATCAGTAACATCCAGACTGAAGATGCAGGAGATTATTACTGTCAGAGTCTACATAAGATCAGTGGTAGCTATGTGTTCACACAGTGATATAGAGCCGTACAAAAACCTCCCTCAGTCAGACTGCACAGAGACTGCACTGCTGCAGCTGGGACCTACTGCAGGTGCTGAAGGGGAGGATGTGATACAGCACAATCACACACTCTGTGGAGGAGAGGAATCACACTACACTAACTCTAATTACAAAAACAATAATTATGTCCATCACAAAATTTCTGTCATGGAAATGAAAGGACATTTTAATATTTATAGAGTCAGTCCTCAGACCAAGCACTTTAATTGTTCTGTGTGCTGATGGTTTTATAAAAAGTTTATCTTCATGTTTCCAAAAAGAGTTTCACATCAGTATGACAAGGACAGGAGTGTGAAAAAGTAGAAGAGATTAGTTAGAAATGATCAAATGAAAATGAATCCAAATTTTTGATGTAACAGTAAAGTGATATTACAGCTGACATGTGAGGACACAGCAAAGTCAGTCATACACAATAAATCTCTGGGTGTTCTCTCTCAGTTTAAACATCCTGGAATTTAGTAATGGGCAGATAACTGTATTTTCATATCTGCTTTTGTGTGTGTGTGTGTGTGTGCAATATATAGTGAGTTTTTAAATAAAAAAATAATAATAACAGTAATAATAATAATAATAATAAAAATCCTTTCCATTTTGCCTTTCCATTCGATTGCACAGTTTGCTGATATTGAACACCATTATCTGGAGCTGGGTAGAGGATCTCTGTGGCATTGCTGGTTTATCTGTTATGGGAAAACTTTAACCTGAGTGCAGAGGTAGTGAAGATCTAAACATAGTGTGTTAATATTCAGAGACCAGTGTGACATACAGCTTCTGTTTCACACAACAATGACAGAATAATCAAGAAATGCTGAAAGCAGCTACAAGTCCACACCAGTGAACACATGACAAACACCAGTGAACACATGAAAAACACCAGTGAACACTTGAAAAACACCAGGGAACACATGACAGACACCAGTGAACACTTGAAAAACACCAGTCAGCCTCTTAGTTGCTCAGACTAATTTTAGTTTCCAAACACAGCACTCAAAGACCTCTGTGAGTAAACTCAGCTGTGTTGGTCAGGAATCAAACTTAGGTAAACTGATTGGAGGGGAACTATGCTAACCACTATACCCCAGCACTGAGGAGTATGAACTCCATCAGGAAGCTGGAAGGACAATCTGAAAACACCATCTCAGACTGTTTTACTGCCAATCAAACAGGTTCATGTTAAAAGACTGAAAAGAGGAAGCTGGTGACAAACACAAACAACAGTCCAGACAGCTCCATCTCTATCACCATGTCTGTGACTGTGTAATTACAGTTTTTTATGATTGCTTACACACTTGTTGAGGAATTTCGCTCATTGTGTCAAAACTCTACACACAAGCCAAATAAGACACAACACTTGGAGATAAACATCTCACTTCTGTGTCAAAATGAAACTCTGCAATCAAAACCTAACAATCCTTTTTCAAAATGGCATTTTTGCAACAAAATGACACAAACATGCACCATTTGAATTACTCTTTGAAAGCAGCAACAACACACTGATGTACTTTATACAAAACACTTCTGTCTTTAGGATTTGGTATACCTTTTTAATTTTCTCTGACAGGCTCCTGTGAAAGATTGTTCCAGTACAGTACATCTACTCTCATTTCAATGAACACACACAAAAAAAAAGCTTCAGAAGAAAAGTATATACAGCTTGTTTTTTTTTAATTTATTTATTTATTTGCCATTGTAGGTTTTTACAACAACAAGATAACACAAAGAAAAATAGAATTGCAGCACAGTAATCAATACAATACGTTACACTAAACTCAAAAACAATTACAGTAACATTACAGTGCAATGGTAAACAAAAATTAGCAATGTAAGGAATTGTAAGGGATGAGGTGGATGGTTTATGGATCCTGCCCTCTGACAGGGTCTGGCCACATCACCTCGTTCACATCACAAGCAATGTCATCCCTGGCTGGGCAACAGGGAAAATATCGCCTTGCGTGCCGTATCCAACCCTGGACTGACCCCACCTCAGTCTCCACATGCCTCTTCCATTGCTTGCAGAAGAGGCAGGCGGGCATATGGTTGGTGGTTATACACTTTCCAATGCCATGCTGAAAAGAATTCCTCAGCAGGACTGAGACATGGGGTCTGGTCTGTCCAGTACAAGTATGTAGTACATCCAGAAATGTGATTATGTGTACTGTGTTGTAGCGACCTAGGGTGGCATGGTGATGGAGAACACTTTGCAATCTCCTTGCCAGAGCCTCCACACACACCCCATCCCCACCAAAAGCTTACCTGGGGTCTATTTGTAGTGCTAAGGCTCAGACTGATTGGTGTTCAATTACAGTACAAGTGTTTTCATATGTGTGTTTGGGCGTTGCCAATTTCAGGTATGTTTTGCATTTGTAATAGAAGTGTTTTCCCATGATTACAAGAGGTTTCATTCATGAACCATGAGTCTAATGTAAGAAACAGTGTGTAGTGTTTTGCAAACAGTGTGTTACAGAATTGCAAACAAAGTGCAAAGCAGAATGTGTTTGTAGTTTTGGGGTCTTTGTTTAAGACATGGTTGTAAAAGTTCAGGTTTGGTGCCTTTGTGTAGGCATTCACTTCCAGTGTGTAAGCAATTGGCAAAAACTGTAATGTCTCCTAGAGATTTCCAGGTGTTTCTTTTTCACCATCCCAGAAAAATGAGGGAACTCAGCAACCTCAACTTAATTCATGACCAAAACTTCCAAAAAAAAAAAAAAAAAGAAATAAAGAAAATCACAAAAGACAGTATTTTGACCATTAATGAACAGTGTCAGGTGAGCAGTCCTACTGTCTATTTGGAGAACCATTCCTCTTCTCAATCACACACACTCACACACTAGCCTGTCATCCATTTCTCTGGTCACATTTTTCATTTCACATTGTGAGAAACTTTGTCTTTGTACAGCATCTTACAGACTCTTGTAAACCATTTGTTTAGAAGTGTACTGCTTTCCCTTAGTGAAGGTTCTCTGTTTGAAGACGTCAGTTTAACAATGTCAGTGACAAATGGAAACCACTGTCATTACTGGGAGTCCTAAGATCTCCTGATTATCCACTGCCCTGCACACCTGCCTGTCACCCTGACCACACACTGCCCTACACACCTGCCTGTCACCCTGACCATACACTGCCCTACACACCTGTCTGTCACCCTGACCACACATTGCCCTACACGCCTGCCTGTCACCCTGACCACACACTGCTGTCTGGATAGCTGATGATGTTTGTTTTAGTCTCTGTGAATCTGAACCCAGTGTCCTCTAAAGCTTCTCTGTGAAAATGTTGGTTGTAATAAAGCACTATAGAAATGAAACTGAATTAAATTGAGCTGAATGTGTGAGATTCTAAAAACAGTTGAAAAAAGGTCAGATAGCTGATATGTATTTAGAATTGAATGAGCAGCCATTAGAAAAACACAAGATGATTTCATGTGTCAGGTGGAAGATGATTTGAGATGAGAATACAACAGTGAAGGAGAAACTGCATCAGGACAGAGTACCAGTGACTGCAGGTAGAATCTCACAAACACAAACCCTCACTGATCCCAAATCAGCTTCAGAATAAACCACAGAACTGAATGTTAACCTCTTGTTCAGTGTTGACTCTGTCTAGTGTTTACTCTGTGACATGCTCCCATATTCCAGTGAGACAATGTTCAGGTCAACACTGCTGAGTGTAAACTCTATTTGTGTCTTGACTGAGTCAGTTCACATTTAATCTTCTAAAGATTGATTTTCTTTTTCTTTTTTTATCACTCAGGTTTCAGTGTCCTGGTGATATCAAAAAATGTAACAAATTTAAGAATCATTAATCAATAATATTCATAAACAATAATATGATATGATAATATGATTCTCTTTTTTGAACACGAGATGTCAGTAGAGAACATAACATGGCCATAATACTCTGGTCTTATGATGTGTAGAATGGTTACACATGTGTGAATATATGAGTTCAGGGTGTCTGCTGTACTCAGGAAGAGCATTTCCATAGAGAGAGGACACTTTGCATTGGCAGCACATGCTTGAGTGCTCTGGGAGAGTTTATAGCCCTGTGAGTTTAAAACTTGATGACTGAGAGCTGCCTGCCCCAGTAACTTAACCCACAGCAAGCATGACTTTCATCACCATCTTCATCTGGACACTGACCTGCTGCTGTTTTAAAGGTGTGAGAGAAATGAAATCCCTTTACAGTCTAAATGACTGATATAATAAAAATACAAAGACAACATTATTACTTTTATGCGTAGTTTATCTTTTTATCATTATTTCCTTTGCGTTTAATTTCAAAATGCAGATCATGGACATCTGAACATAATAATTTAGATGCTCTAATTTTCAATATTGAGCATTTTTCAGAGGTAATTATAAGAAAGTTGTAATCTGTTTTTCTTTATTAATCTAATTCATTATCTTCACCTTTTCAGAGTCCAGAGGTCAGGTGACTGTGACTCAGACTCCTGCAGTGAAATCTGCTCTTCCAGGAGACACAGTCACTATCAACTGTAAAACCAGCCCTGCAGTGTTTAATGGTTATGCTCTAGCCTGGTACCAACAGAAACCTGGACAGGTTCCTAAACTCCTGATTTATCAAACAAGCTACCGTCACTCTGGAGTTCCAGATCGTTTCAGTGGCAGTGGATATGGGACTGACTTCACTCTGACCATCAGTAACATCCAGACTGAAGATGCAGGAGATTATTACTGTCAGAGTACAAATAGTGGCCCAGTGTTCACACAGTGATACAGAGCCGTACAAAAACCTCCCTCAGTCAGACTGCACAGAGACTGCACTGCTGCAGCTGGGACCTACTGCAGGTGCTGAGGGGGAGGATGTGATACAGCACAATCACACACTCTGTGGAGGAGAGGAATCACACTACACTAACTCTAATTACAATAACAATAATTACACATGTCCATCCAAAACATCTGTTTTGAAAATATGAGAACATTATAATTTGCTGCTTTGGGTTTGCTGATGGCTTCATAAAAAATGTCATGCTCATGTTTCAAAAGGTCATGTTCATGTTCTATTATAAACATGTCCATCAAAAATTTCTGTTTTGGAAATCAGAGAGCATTCTAATACTTATATCATCACTTCTCCTCAGACCAACCACTTTAACAGTACAATGAACTAACAGCTGACATGTGAGGACACAGCACTTAATGCAGACAGTGAGACTGAAGACTTACAGACCTTCACCAGGGAATCATTCAAATACTGTCCCTCTACATTTGTTAAAGGTCTACATGCGCACAGGAACTTCAGAAATGTGGCCAAATTGAACTTTTTCCCTAAAATGCCTTATGTACTCTGGCATTCCATACAGATAAAAATACATCCTTCATGTCTGAGATCTGTTTTTTCCTCATGTTCAGTTGTATGTGTTTGAACCATGGGTGTCATCAGGTCAGTCACTCAGGTCAGAACAGTAACAGGACAGAAACTTTTCTCTCCACTGCACTGATCTCTGATGGAGTATTTACATGTCTGATATAAAATACAGTATCCATTTTTATGTGTTATTTGTTAAGAGGGGTGCTGATGGTTTGCTGAATTTGGAAATACTCTCTGTGGTCAGTGCATGATGGGACTGTGAAGGAAAGATTCTTTTCAAATCTGTCTGTAATCTTAATCCAGTTACTGTCAGTGTTTCACATCATTTGGAATATCTAATCCCCTGTACTCTCATATTACCCTGTCATTGCACAACCCCCAACACCAATACAGGACAGTGCTGACTAGTGGAGGCATCCTCTGATACAACATCTGCCTCCTTTTCTTTACTCCTGTCAGTGAACAAGTGTCTCCACAGGAATTTACTGCAATTCAACATGACTGCAATTCATTTTCATATGTGTGTTTGTTTGGCATTTGTATACAGAAAACCCCTCTTCCTGGGCTCAGTGATTAAGAGCTGTGTACATAACATGTGTTGGGCATTTTACAGTCATTACCATAGACTGGACTACAAAGTATACATTTATAGCTGTCTGCTAACAGCTCTGCAGGCCTCTGTTTTTCACTCAACTGCCCCTCCAGAGTGCATACAATCTGGTGCATATTCGACAGGGAGATAAATAGAAAACCACATTTAGTACCACTTCCATCCATTACAAGTATTTGATTACGCGATTTGGTCTGGTTAACTCATCCTCTGTCTGTTAGGCCTATATGAACTATGTACCGCATCATATGTTGGGAAGTTTCGTCATCATCTGCATTGACCACATTCTCATACATGTGGCAACGTTCGATGATCACGTCATGCACATTTGCAAAGCGCTTGGTTCCCTCCTAGAGCATTGGCTGTTTGTGAAGGCAGAGTGGTGAATGGAGGAGAAAAAGACCAGCGCAGGGACGACTCCAGTTTGCTCTCCACTCTGTTTTTTTCTCGTTCCGGTAATATTCACATTTGGATGATGCCGTCTCAAATGAATAATCATCGATATTCATATTTGGATGATGCTGTCTCAAATGAGATCATGTTTGACATACTGCCAGCAACACACCCAATTTCAGTTTGACAATGCCGACACGCTGCCTTCCTCTTATCCACTTGTCTTTGCCCATTGCTACTGTAGTTCACTGGAAAACTGCAATGTTCCCAAACAGAGGACCTGAAGGATAGAGGAGTGTCCTCAAGCTCTGGCTTTGAGGTCACCACACTTACGAGGCTGCATCATTGAACATGTGCTAATTCAGTTGCTAAGTTACGGCTCCGTTATGGAATCGGAGAGGAAACTGAGTGTGTAATTTTAGTTCCGCATACAGAAATGTAGAAGAGAGGGCACACTGTATCTTGTGAAGTATCACTTTATTCGCTGACTTTTCGGTCGACAAACCATCAGAGCATGAAAAAGTTATGCACGAAACCGCGAAATGAGACCAGGGACATTTGTATCGCGGTTTCGACCTCGGTTTCAGAACCATTACACCCTTACTGCTTTGCAACATCTCAAGACCCGCTTCACGTCTGCTCCGATTCTCAGACTAGCAGATCCAGGGAAGGAGTTGTGGAGGTGAATGTTTCAGATGTGGGCGTTGGAACAGTTCTATCGCAATGTCATGGTGAGCCTGCCAAGATGTACCCGTGTACCTTCTTTTCCAGGAAGTTGTCGCCAGAGGAGCGGAACTAAGATGTAGGAAATCGGGAGCTGCTGGTAGTGAAGTTGGCCTTGGAGGAGTGGAGACACTGGCTAGAGCAGGGGTGGGCAAATCTGGTCCTGGAGGGCCATGGTCCTGCTGTTTTTTCTTGTCGACCAACTAAATACAGTCTCTGATTGGCTGAAGAGCATGCGCACCTGTTTTCAAAGTGAAAATCAACAGGTAGCTAAGCCGGCAGGACACCGGCCCTCCAGCACTGGTTTGCCCACCCCTGGGCTAGAGGGTCAATCAGGTCGCTTAAACACTTCAGTTACCCTCACATTATCTCACCTTCATGTCATGTCTCCCTTCTTGCGCCGGTGATTCCTGGTCCGCTGGCCACTAAGACGCTCCCAGACACTCCTCTCTCTGCTCTACAGAGTGCCCTCTTAGACTCCAGATGCTGTCAGGACCCCTACAGTACCTGGCAGACCGGGAGGGGTTCGGTCCCAAGGAGCGGTGCTGGGTCCCATCGGATGACATCCTGGATCCCTCCCCCACCATGGAGTCCCACCGTTCCCACTCAGACCACAGTGCACCCTGTCCCACAGGAAGACCCCCAGTTCAGCCATGCTCTACGGCTGGTGCCGTCTGCACCAGACGCGGGCAAATGATTATTTGTGAAGTCTTAACCAAGACCTTGCACTGTATGTTTGACACAACATACCTGTTTCCTTTTTACCTGATCCTTGTGTTTTTCTTCCACCTTGTTCTCGTTCAATAAAATCCCACTTGCTCATGTATCCAGCCTATTCTGAACTTTGTGATATCTAATAAAAGTTCCAATGAAAACAAAATGCTTTAATACATTGTAAATCACACTGATGAAACACAACTATGTTTATTCTAAATGAAATGCTTTAACACACTGTAAATCACACTTATGAAATACAACTATGTTATTCTAAATGAAATGCTTTAATACTTTGTAAATCACACTTATGAAATACAACTATGTTATTCTAAATGAAATGCTTTAACACATTGTAAATCACACTTATGAAATATAACTATGTTATTCTAAATGAAATGCTTTAACACATTGTAAATCACACTTATGAAATATAACTATGTTATTCTAAATGAAATGCTTTAATGCATTGTAAATCACACTGATGAAATACAACTATGTTATTCTAAATGAAATGCTTTAACACATTGTAAATCACTCTGATGGTTGGTGAGCGGCAAGGATGTAGCTTTGGTCTCAACATTGGAAAAAAATAAATAAATAAAACTTTTACGCTAGCCTTAACCTAAACCTAATTCTAACCTGAACCTTAAAACCAAGTCTTAACCCTCAGCCCTTTGAGGAAGTGAGGACCAACCAAAATGTCCTCACTTTCCCAAAATGTCCTCATTCCCAAGATCTAAACCTCAAACTGGTCCTCACAAGGAAAGCTGTACAAGTACATGCACACACGCGCACACACGCACACGCACACGCACACACAAACAGAGACCCAGAGACCAATCAAACTGTTCTCAACAGATCCAAGACCTACTCTCAGTTTAGTTACCCAGTACAACACAGCTCATTGATCCAGTTTAGATTCCGAAGACATAGGGAACAAATCTTTCTCAATAATTCAATATTGAAGTCCGAGTTAAAAATCCAGAGGTACTAAAGAGATGTAGATGAGTCCATAAAATCAATTAATGAACTCGAATCTAAACAGCGCTAGGTAACTCAGTTATACTAATTTGTTAGCAGAATACATTAAACAGGTTTCGTTACATACGACATTCAACCAGCGCATCTTATTACTACACAGTACATTCAGTCAAAATTAAAGAAATTAGACCAAGAATAGTCAACTATTAAAGTTGTTACTTCACACAATGCCTAATTCATATTAACAACGAACCAAGTTTTCTCTCAATGTTCGTATACGATTAGTAAACGTGACTAGCAATACTTTTCTACGGAAAACTACATAACCTTCAGAAAACACAATAATAACAACGAAGTCTCTCCTGTTGCAATTGAAATCTGGTGACCAATTAATTAAAATTTAAACTAAATGCATACCTGAAGAGTGGAGAAATATAGTGTTGGAAGAAAGCTCACAAGACACTGTGCTGCTTCGTCAGGTTGCCAGTTGTAATGGTATGGAAAAGCAACTAGCTCCCTCCCCCTTTTGGCAGAAGCACATCACCCCAATCAACAGGCAGCGCCCTCTACTGGTTACCCCAAAAACATATCTGGGACAATTTGAAATCTCACCATATACCACAAAGGGCATGTGGAGAGTTTAGTCAGAGGAGAAGGATTCTTACAGAACAAATAAAAGACACAGAATTCAACATGATGAGATATTAAAGAGTGATGCTGATATTTATCTCTGTAAGGGGAATAAATATAAACCCAAATTCAGTATGATTAATTTACATAATTAAGATTGAGATGTAATGTAAGTAAGATATAACTGAAGTGCAACTGCACCAAAAATAAACAAATCATAGTTTTCCAAAATTTACTCTTGTCTTACAGAAGACTTTAAGTACTGTCCCTGAGACATCACAGAAAGAATAGAAAACAAGATTTTAAGATTTTAAATCAGATTTTAATATGAAACACTTATCAAATATTCATTTTTGTAAGACAATCATTTTTTAAATTTTGGAATAATGCCAGACAGAAATACTGCGAATGAAGTCTATGTCAGTAAGTGTGGAAATTATAAGCACTGTGATCATCTAACACTCTTCATTCTCTGCTGTACTCAGGAAGATCATTTCCATAGAGAGAGGACACTTTGCATTGGCAGCACATGCTTGAGTGCTCTGGGAGTGTTTATAGCCCTGTGAGTTTAAGACTTGATGACTGAGAGCTGCCTGCCCCAGTAACTTAACCCACAGCAAGCGTGACTTTTGTCACCATCTTCATCTGGACACTTTTGTGTTGTATGAAAGGTAACAAGAAATTTATTTCTTAGACATTTTTGCTGATTTCTGACAGTTTTATACATAAGTACTTCATATATTTATTTGTGTTGTTGTGATGTGCAGCTGTTGAAAAGTGTGGAGTATATGACCTGTTTCTTTAGGAAATCAGTCATAATAAAGACACAGTGATAATAACATAGACTGAGTTGCTTGAATAACATAATATGATTTTTCTTTTTCTCATCTCTCTTGTGTCAGAGGCCAGAGGTCAGGTGACTGTGACACAGACTCCTGTTCTGAAATCTGCTCTTCCAGGAGACACAGTCACTATCAACTGTAAAACCAGCTCTGCAGTTTATTTTGATGGAACATATCACTGCCTAGCCTGGTACCAACACAAACCTGGAGAGGCTCCTAAACTCCTGATTTATGTTGCAAGCACCCGTCAGTCTGGAGTTCCAGATCGTTTCAGTGGCAGTGGATCTTGGACTGACTTCACTGTGACCATCAGTAACTTCCAGACTGAAGATGCAGGAGATTATTACTGTCAGAGTTTCCATAGGATCAGTGGCAAAGATGTTTTCACACAGTGATATAGAGCCGTACAAAAACCTCCCTCAGTCAGACTGCACAGAGACTGCACTGCTGCAGCTGGGACCTACTGCAGGTGCTGAGGGGGAGGATGTGATACGGCACAATCACACTCTCTGTGGAGGAGAGGAATCACACTACAATATTTCTAATAAAAAAGAACAAAACAATAATTAAAGAAGAAAAGCATTATCACATTTTGAAAAATAATTTTATATTTGTTTGAAATGGATGGGACACAGTAAGCCCCTCTGAGCTTTCAGCTCCTCTCCAGACCAGATGTCTAATAACCTCTTATTAAACTTCATACAGCTATAAACCACTCATTTGTAGGATAAAAATGCATTACCCTGTCTAGGATGCCAGCACCCACCATGAGCAGGAAACCTAGTCAGTACCCAAGTATCAGTATCAGTGAACAAAAGGTCATCACCGAAACTAAATTGAAGCTTCACATGTCGGCCCAAGAGAAAGGATGGACTGATCACCTTCAATGACCTTCAGTAAGGACTCTCCATGGTCACAGCACAGTGATCTGATGAGCCAGTGGATAGTTATCAGCTGACTGAATGCTTAACTGGCACCTACATGTGATCATAGCATAAACACAAAATTACGTTCCTGTCC